>NC_030684.2:2016017-2175716 GCF_000004195.4 Xenopus tropicalis
CTTTGTATTGATATACTGGGCAATGCCGTTGAAATGCCCCCACCGGGCCCCAAAGCTACCCTATGTCTGTGCCCAGCTCTATTATATCACACCAGGGTTTACTTGCCCTTTAATTCTGTGCATTAGACAGAACCAGAGCGCGTTATTAACCCCTTTCTCCTCTGTATCCCCCCCCCAGGGCATTTCACTCAGGTGGTCTGGAAGGACTCTAAGGAGCTGGGAGTTGGAGTTGCCACTGACGGCAAAGGGACTTTCTACGTGGTGGGTCGGTACAGCCCCCCGGGCAACGTCATTGGCCAGTTTCAAGAGAACGTCCTGCGCCCAAAGTAAATGCCCACTGGCGGGAAACCCCCGAGTGCCGGGGCAAGATTGACCAATAGTAATTCATGTTAGAGGGGGGGGGGCACAGGGATTGCTACACGGTTGCACCAATTACACTTCCTCAGAATAGAAAGGAAAGAGGATGTGGCTATTAAAGGGGAACTAATAACAGGTGAAATGTTTGTTCAGGTCATTACATTTGTCCCTTTCATTTACTATTCTCCTTACTTGGGCTGCTCTCTTTCCCATGGTCAGGCAGGAACCCCCCCCCTGGGTAAGTGAATCCAATCTCCCCCCAGTACTTACCCAGGTACAGAGCTCTGATTCTCTGTACTTCCTGCTCCTGGGCTGCTCTCTTTCCCATGGTCAGGCAGGAACCTCCCCCTGGGTAAGTGAATCCAATCTCCCCCCAGTACTTACCCAGGTACAGAGCTCTGATTCTCTGTACTTCCTGCTCCTGGGCTGCTCTCTTTCCCATGGTCAGACAGGAACCTCCCCCTGGGTAAGTGAATCCAATCTCCCCCCAGTACTTACCCAGGTACAGAGCTCTGATTCTCTGTACTTCCTGCTCCTGGGCTGCTCTCTTTCCCATGGTCAGGCAGGAACCTCCCCCTGGGTAAGTGAATCCAATCTCCCCCCAGTACTTACCCAGGTACAGAGCTCTGATTCTCTGTACTTCCTGCTTCTGGGCTGCTCTCTTTCCCATGGTCAGACAGGAACCTCCCCCTGGGTAAGTGAATCCAATCTCCCCCCAGTACTTACCCAGGTACAGAGCTCTGATTCTCTGTACTTCCTGCTCCTGGGCTGCTCTCTTTCCCATGGTCAGGCAGGAACCCCCCCCCTGGGTAAGTGAATCCAATCTCCCCCCAGTACTTACCCAGGTACAGAGCTCTGATTCTCTGTACTTCCTGCTCCTGGGCTGCTCTCTTTCCCATGGTCAGGAAGGAACCTCCCCCTGGGTAAGTGAATCCAATCTCCCCCCAGTACTTACCCAGGTACAGAGCTCTGATTCTCTGTACTTCCTGCTCCTGGGCTGCTCTCTTTCCCATGGTAAGGAGGGGGAGGGAGGAGTAGGATCTGATTGGAATGTTCCCCTTGTACTGATACTGACAGACCTTGTGGATGTGGAGCTCCCCCTAGTGGCTAAAGCGCAATAAATCTGCTTTGGCTACAGATCAGAGCAATGGGCTTATTCTATATTTGGCCAATCCTCTATTCCCTTCTGCCCATGGGAAGGAGAGCAGCCCAGGATAAGGATCTGAGCTCTGTACCAGGGTAAGATTAGTGGGGTTCTCTTACCAGTTGGGAGGTAAAGGGAGTAGAAGTAATACACCCCCATTTCTCCCTGTATCTGCCCAGGTACACAGCTCAGACCCTAAACAGTAGATTGTGAGCCTTTGGGACAAGTCTGCCCCCCCCCCCCCCGCCTATTCCCATTGCCCTTACAGTATCTCCGCTGAGTATTTAACTCTTCTGCTGCCGTCTGATTACATTTTGGGGCTTTTTGGGGGATTAAAAATAAAGAAGTTGTTAAAACTGAGCAGCGGCTGTTTGTGTCCCACCCCGGGTCAGTACTTACCCCTCGGGGGGTAGAACCCTACAGCAGTGCCCCAGGGCTGGGGGTATTCTCTGAGCATAGTGACGGGTGAGGAACCCACACAGGGCAATTCCAAATCAGCCTCAAATACCCCCTCACTGTAACACCCAATCCAACATTTAGTAACAAGAGAGGCTGTTAGGCACCGCCCCCTGGCTCTGCCAGTCCCCGCCCAGTTCTGCTGATAGTTGCACTGCCCCATGACTACCAGGAAATACACTCCCCCATAACAGGAAATACACTCCCCTGTGCACAGGAAGTAGAGACAGTCACATGAGTACCAGGAAATACACTTCCCCATAACAGGAAATACACTCCCCTGTGCACAGGAAGTAGAGACAGTCACATAGGTACCAGGAAATACACTCCCCCATAACAGGAAATACACTCCCCTGTGCACAGGAAGTAGAGACAGTCATATAAGTACCAGTAAATACACTCCCCCATAACAGGAAATACACTCCCCTGTGCACAGGAAGTAGAGACAGTCACATGAGTACCTGGAAATACACTCCCCCGTGCAAAGGAAGTAGAGACAGTCACATGGGTACCAGGAAATACACTCCCCCATAACAGGAAATACACTCCCCTGTGCACAGGAAGTAGAGACAGTCATATAAGTACCAGGAAATACACTCCCCCTGCAAAGGAAGCAGAGACAGTCACATGAGTACCAGGAAATACACTCCCCCATAACAGTAAATACACCCCCCTGTGCACAGGAAGTAGAGACAGTTACATTAGTACCAGGAAATACACTCCCCCGTGCACAGGAAGTAGAGACAGTCACATGAGTACCAGGAAATACACTCCCCTGTGCACAGGAAGTAGAGACAGTCACATGAGTATCAGGAAATACACTCCCCTGTGCACAGGAAGTAGAGACAGTCACATGAGTACATGGAAATACACTCCCCCATGCAAAGGAAGTAGAGACAGTCACATAGGTACCAGGAAATACACTCCCCCATAACAGGAAATACACTCCCCTGTGCACAGGAAGTAGAGACAGTCATATAAGTACCAGGAAATACACTCCCCCATAACAGTAAATACACTCCCCTGTGCAAAGGAAGCAGAGACAGTCACATGAGTACCAGGAAATACACTCCCCCATAACAGTAAATACACTCCCCTGTGCAAAGGAAGTAGAGACAGTCACATGAGTACCAGGAAATACACTCCCCCGTGCAAAGGAAGTAGAGACAGTCACATGAGTATCAGGAAATACACTCCCCTGTGCACAGGAAGTAGAGACAGTCCCATGAGTACCTGGAAATACACTCCCCCATGCAAAGGAAGTAGAGACAGTCACATAGGTACCAGGAAATACACTCCCCCATAACAGGAAATACACTCCCCTGTGCACAGGAAGTAGAGACAGTCATATAAGTACCAGGAAATACACTCCCCCATAACAGGAAATACACTCCCCTGTGCACAGGAAGTAGAGACAGTCATATAAGTACCAGGAAATACACTCCCCTGTGCAAAGGAAGCAGAGACAGTCACATGAGTACCAGGAAATACACTCCCCCATAACAGTAAATACACTCCCCTGTGTTGTATTGGGGCAGTTTCCCTATATGTGTCACACAGTCGGGGCAGTCCTGCAGGAACAGCCCTCAGTTTGACAGAAGAAAGAGAATGAGGCGCCTGAAGCCAAGCAAATGTCACTACTTGTCCGGCCAAACCGGTCCGTGTCAGGGACCCACATTCTTGGTCATTGTGCCTCTCAGAGGTATTTCCACTCCTGTCTGGGGGTGGGGGGCAAGGTGAGTACCAAACAAAGAGGTAGAAGTATGTGCGGGGGTGGGGGGGGGGGGGGACTGGGAAAAGTCCCTGATAATGAGAAGAAAGAAGTGGCTATAAATAGCAAGTGACACCGGCCAATCAGGTTTGTCCCAGGGGTGTCACTAAATACACAGGGTTAGTAAGGGGCAGTTACTCCCTGACACCTTTATTTGCCCCTGATCCAACAGCCCCCAACGTACTTCTGCCCCAGCCACAAGGGGCATTCATCCCTCTATTTCCTACCATCTGTCAATTAAAGGGCAAGTAAAACCCCTCCCACTTACAGTAATAAAGCCAAATATAAGCCTATGGGAAGCAATATGGCAGCTCCCACCCAGGCAAACACTGCAGGGAGTTACAGGAGCGACCCCGGGGGGGGGGGGGGGGAAAGGGGCAGGTTCTTCCTCAGAATAAAGTCCTGTTTATCAGTTAGAAATGTAGAGGCGGCAGTTGGTCTGGTTCTGCCCGTAGGAAGGCAGTCGGGTCGCTGTTCCCATCAGCCCAGTCAGGCGGCTACAAACAAACATCAGGTGGAACTGCACAAACACGCGGCTCGGGGCCTGTGGGGCGGGGGGGGGTAGGTTTCCCAAAGCAAAGGGCAAATTAAACAGAAACAACCCCAATAATCATAAAAACCTTTAGAACAGAACAGAAAACTAATTGCTAGTTTCGCTGCCAAGCCAGTAATTAGTTCTGGCAGTTACACCGGCCCAGCTGTCGCCCCTCAGGCTTTGTTCTCTTGTTCCGACTCCTGACACAATGTGGCCAAAGGCAGATCTCCTCCGGGTCTGATAAGCAGCCAGTCTCTGCTACATTGTTTCATGAGTCAGAACCAGAATGACATTTTTTAAAACAGTTTTTTGGGGGGAATTCCCCCGTTCTGGCCTCAAACCCCTCATTTATATTCTTTATATTGGTTAGTGAGTCGCAATAACACGAGGGAACCATGAAGCTGATTTGCCTGCAGATCCGACAAGTGATATCCCAGTGGCGCTGAGTAAATTAAATACAAAGCAGAAATGTCAATACCTGGACGGCAGCCAATAGCAGCCTCCTGATTACTGGGCTCCCTGGGTTGCCCTACCTGCCCGGCTAGTGAGACTCACTAGTTACCCTACATGCCAGTAATGGGAGGGGGGCCCCATGGGCGTGTAGCAACCCACTGTATAATCAGTCCTGGGGCCAGTGACTTAGCTTCCTGTGAGTAAGGGAGAGCCGGCAGCGCACACACACGTTGTACAGCAGCCGGGGGTTAGGGGGTGTGTATTGAACACTGTGCCCAGGTAAGTGGCTAATGGAATCCCTGGGATTTACCCCAGCCCGGCCTGCATGGCATAAACAAGGGCATAACCAGGGACGGAGTATTATACATGGAATTGGCACTGTATTTATCCCGCTGTGGGTTCTGGGGTATTATACATGGAATTGGCACTGAATTTATCCCGCTGTGGGTTCTGGGGTATTATACATGGAATTGGCACTGTATTTATCTGCTGTGGGTTCTGGGGTATTATACATGGAATTGGCACTGTATTTATCCTGCTGTGGGTTCTGGGGTATTATACATGGAATTGGCACTGTATTTATCTGCTGTGGGTTCTGGGGTATTATACATGGAATTGGCACTGTATTTATCCTGCTGTGGGTTCTGGGGTATTATACATGGAATTGGCACTGTATTTATCTGCTGTGGGTTCTGGGGTATTATACATGGAATTGGCACTGTATTTATCCTGCTGTGGGTTCTGGGGTATTATACATGGAATTGGCTCTGTATTTATCTGCTGTGGGTTCTGGGGTATTATACATGGAATTGGCTCTGTATTTATCTGCTGTGGGTTCTGGGGTATTATACATGGAATTGGCACTGTATTTATCTGCTGTGGGTTCTGGGGTATTATACATGGAATTGGCACTGTATTTATCCCGCTGTGGGTTCTGGGGTATTATACATGGAATTGGCACTGTATTTATCCCGCTGTGGGTTCTGGGGTATTATACATGGAATTGGCACTGTATTTATCCTGCTGTGGGTTCTGGGGTATTATACATGGAATTGGCACTGTATTTATCTGCCGTGGGTTCTGGGGTATTATACATGGAATTGGCCCTGTATTTATCTGCTGTGGGTTCTGGGGTATTATACATGGAATTGGCACTGTATTTATCCTGCTGTGGGTTCTGGGGTATTATACATGGAATTGGCCCTGTATTTATCTGCTGTGGGTTCTGGGGTATTATACATGGAATTGGCACTGTATTTATCCTGCTGTGGGTTCTGGGGTATTATACATGGAATTGGCACTGTATTTATCTGCTGTGGGTTCTGGGGTATTATACATGGAATTGGCACTGTATTTATCTGCTGTGGGTTCTGGGGTATTATACATGGAATTGGCACTGTATTTATCCCGCTGTGGGTTCTGGGGTATTATACATGGAATTGGCACTGTATTTATCCTGCTGTGGGTTCTGGGGTATTATACATGGAATTGGCGCTGTATTTATCCCACTGTGGGTTCTGGGGTATTATACATGGAATTGGCACTGTATTTATCCCGCTGTGGGTTCTGGGGTATTATACATGGAATTGGCACTGTATTTATCTGCTGTGGGTTCTGGGGTATTATACATGGAATTGGCACTGTATTTATCCTGCTGTGGGTTCTGGGGTATTATACATGGAATTGGCACTGTATTTATCCCGCTGTGGGTTCTGGGGTATTATACATGGAATTGGCACTGTATTTATCTGCTGTGGGTTCTGGGGTATTATACATGGAATTGGCACTGTATTTATCTGCTGTGGGTTCTGGGGTATTATACATGGAATTGGCACTGTATTTATCCTGCTGTGGGTTCTGGGGTATTATACATGGAATTGGCACTGTATTTATCTGCTGTGGGTTCTGGGGTATTATACATGGAATTGGCACTGTATTTATCTGCCGTGGGTTCTGGGGTATTATACATGGAATTGGCACTGTATTTATCTGCTGTGGGTTCTGGGGTATTATACATGGAATTGGCACTGTATTTATCTGCTGTGGGTTCTGGGGTATTATACATGGAATTGGCACTGTATTTATCCTGCTGTGGGTTCTGGGGTATTATACATGGAATTGGCACTGTATTTATCCTGCTGTGGGTTCTGGGGTATTATACATGGAATTGGCCCTGTATTTATCTGCTGTGGGTTCTGGGGTATTATACATGGAATTGGCACTGTATTTATCCTGCTGTGGGTTCTGGGGTATTATACATGGAATTGGCCCTGTATTTATCTGCTGTGGGTTCTGGGGTATTATACATGGAATTGGCACTGTATTTATCTGCCGTGGGTTCTGGGGTATTATACATGGAATTGGCCCTGTATTTATCTGCTGTGGGTTCTGGGGTATTATACATGGAATTGGCACTGTATTTATCTGCTGTGGGTTCTGGGGTATTATACATGGAATTGGCCCTGTATTTATCTGCTGTGGGTTCTGGGGTATTATACATGGAATTGGCACTGTATTTATCTGCTGTGGGTTCTGGGGTATTATACATGGAATTGGCCCTGTATTTATCTGCTGTGGGTTCTGGGGTATTATACATGGAATTGGCACTGTATTTATCTGCTGTGGGTTCTGGGGTATTATACATGGAATTGGCACTGTATTTATCCTGCTGTGGGTTCTGGGGTATTATACATGGAATTGGCACTGTATTTATCCTGCTGTGGGTTCTGGGGTATTATACATGGAATTGGCACTGTATTTATCTGCTGTGGGTTCTGGGGTATTATACATGGAATTGGCACTGTATTTTATCTGCTGTGGGTTCTGGGGTATTATACATGGAATTGGCACTGTATTTATCTGCTGTGGGTTCTGGGGTATTATACATGGAATTGGCACTGTATTTATCCTGCTGTGGGTTCTGGGGTATTATACATGGAATTGGCGCTGTATTTATCCCACTGTGGGTTCTGGGGTATTATACATGGAATTGGCACTGTATTTATCTGCTGTGGGTTCTGGGGTATTATACATGGAATTGGCACTGTATTTATCCTGCTGTGGGTTCTGGGGTATTATACATGGAATTGGCACTGTATTTATCCCGCTGTGGGTTCTGGGGTATTATACATGGAATTGGCACTGTATTTATCTGCTGTGGGTTCTGGGGTATTATACATGGAATTGGCACTGTATTTATCCTGCTGTGGGTTCTGGGGTATTATACATGGAATTGGCACTGTATTTATCCTGCTGTGGGTTCTGGGGTATTATACATGGAATTGGCACTGTATTTATCTGCTGTGGGTTCTGGGGTATTATACATGGAATTGGCACTGTATTTATCCTGCTGTGGGTTCTGGGGTATTATACATGGAATTGGCACTGTATTTATCCTGCTGTGGGTTCTGGGGTATTATACATGGAATTGGCACTGTATTTATCTGCTGTGGGTTCTGGGGTATTATACATGGAATTGGCACTGTATTTATCCCGCTGTGGGTTCTGGGGTATTATACATGGAATTGGCACTGTATTTATCCTGCTGTGGGTTCTGGGGTATTATACATGGAATTGGCGCTGTATTTATCCCACTGTGGGTTCTGGGGTATTATACATGGAATTGGCACTGTATTTATCTGCTGTGGGTTCTGGGGTATTATATATGGAATTGGCGCTGTATTTATCCTGCTGTGGGTTCTGGGGTATTATACATGGAATTGGCACTGTATTTATCCTGCTGTGGGTTCTGGGGTATTATACATGGAATTGGCGCTGTATTTATCCCACTGTGGGTTCTGGGGTATTATACATGGAATTGGCACTGTATTTATCCTGCTGTGGGTTCTGGGGTATTATACATGGAATTGGCACTGTATTTATCTGCTGTGGGTTCTGGGGTATTATACATGGAATTGGCACTGTATTTATCCTGCTGTGGGTTCTGGGGTATTATACATGGAATTGGCACTGTATTTATCCCGCTGTGGGTTCTGGGGTATTATACATGGAATTGGCACTGTATTTATCCCGCTGTGGGTTCTGGGGTATTATACATGGAATTGGCACTGTATTTACCCTGCTGTGGGTTCTGGGGTATAATACATGGAATTGGCACTGTATTTATCCTGCTGTGGGTTCTGGGGTATTATACATGGAATTGGCACTGTATTTATCCCGCTGTGGGTTCTGGGGTATTATACATGGAATTGGCACTGTATTTATCCTGCTGTGGGTTCTGGGGTATTATACATGGAATTGGCACTGTATTTATCCTGCTGTGGGTTCTGGGGTATTATACATGGAATTGGCACTGTATTTATCTGCTGTGTGTTCTGGGGTATTATACATGGAATTGGCTCTGTATTTATCCCGCTGTGGGTTCTGGGGTATTATACATGGAATTGGCACTGTATTTACCCTGCTGTGGGTTCTGGGGTATTATACATGGAATTGGCACTGTATTTACCCTGCTGTGGGTTCTGGGGTATTATACATGGAATTGGCACTGTATTTATCTGCTGTGGGTTCTGGGGTATTATACATGGAATTGGCACTGTATTTATCTGCTGTGGGTTCTGGGGTATTATACATAGAATTGGCACTGTATTTATCCTGCTGTGTGTTCTGGGGTATTATACATGGAATTGGCACTGTATTTATCCTGCTGTGGGTTCTGGGGTATTATACATGGAATTGGCACTGTATTTATCCCGCTGTGGGTTCTGGGGGTATTATACATGGAATTGGCACTGTATTTATCCTGCTGTGGGTTCTGGGGTATTATACATGGAATTGGCACTGTATTTATCCTGCTGTGGGTTCTGGGGTATTATACATGGAATTGGCCCTGTATTTATCCTGCTGTGGGTTCTGGGGTATTATACATGGAATTGGCACTGTATTTATCTGCTGTGGGTTCTGGGGTATTATACATGGAATTGGCACTGTATTTATCCTGCTGTGGGTTCTGGGGTATTATACATGGAATTGGCACTGTATTTATCCCGCTGTGGGTTCTGGGGTATTATACATGGAATTGGCACTGTATTTATCCTGCTGTGGGTTCTGGGGTATTATATATGGAATTGGCCCTGTATTATCCTGCTGTGGGTTCCGGGGTATTATACATGGAATTGGCACTGTATTTATCCCGCTGTGGGTTCTGGGGTATTATACATGGAATTGGCACTGTATTTATCCTGCTGTGGGTTCTGGGGTATTATATATGGAATTGGCACTGTATTTATCCTGCTGTGGGTTCTGGGGTATTATACATGGAATTGGCACTGTATTTATCCTGCTGTGGGTTCCGGGGTATTATACATGGAATTGGCACTGTATTTATCTGCTGTGGGTTCTGGGGTATTATACATGGAATTGGCACTGTATTTATCCCGCTGTGGGTTCTGGGGTATTATACATGGAATTGGCACTGTATTTATCTGCTGTGGGTTCTGGGGTATTATACATGGAATTGGCACTGTATTTATCTGCTGTGGGTTCTGGGGTATTATACATGGAATTGGCACTGTATTTATCCCGCTGTGGCTTCTGGGGTATTATACATGGAATTGGCACTGTATTTATCCTGCTGTGTGTTCTGGGGTATTATACATGGAATTGGCACTGTATTTATCTGCTGTGGGTTCTGGGGTATTATACATGGAATTGGCACTGTATTTATCCCGCTGTGGGTTCTGGGTATTATACATGGAATTGGCACTGTATTTATCTGCTGTGGGTTCTGGGGTATTATACATGGAATTGGCACTGTATTTATCCCGCTGTGGCTTCTGGGGTATTATACATGGAATTGGCACTGTATTTATCCTGCTGTGGGTTCTGGGGTATTATACATGGAATTGGCACTGTATTTATCCCGCTGTGGGTTCTGGGGTATTATATATGGAATTGGCACTGTATTTATCTGCTGTGGGTTCTGGGGTATTATACATGGAATTGGCACTGTATTTATCCCGCTGTGGGTTCTGGGGTATTATACATGGAATTGGCACTGTATTTATCCTGCTGTGGGTTCTGGGGTATTATACATGGAATTGGCACTGTATTTATCCTGCTGTGGGTTCTGGGGTATTATACATGGAATTGGCACTGTATTTATCCTGCTGTGGGTTCTGGGGTATTATACATGGAATTGGCACTGTATTTATCTGCTGTGGTTCTGGGGTATTATACATGGAATTGGCACTGTATTTATCCTGCTGTGGGTTCTGGGGTATTATACATGGAATTGGCACTGTATTTATCTGCTGTGGGTTCTGGGGTATTATACATGGAATTGGCACTGTATTTATCCTGCTGTGGGTTCTGGGGTATTATACATGGAATTGGCACTGTATTTATCCTGCTGTGGGTTCTGGGGTATTATACATGGAATTGGCACTGTATTTATCTGCTGTGGGTTCTGGGGTATTATACATGGAATTGGCACTGTATTTATCCCGCTGTGGGTTCTGGGGTATTATACATGGAATTGGCACTGTATTTATCCTGCTGTGGGTTCTGGGGTATTATACATGGAATTGGCGCTGTATTTATCCCACTGTGGGTTCTGGGGTATTATACATGGAATTGGCACTGTATTTATCTGCTGTGGGTTCTGGGGTATTATATATGGAATTGGCGCTGTATTTATCCTGCTGTGGGTTCTGGGGTATTATACATGGAATTGGCACTGTATTTATCCTGCTGTGGGTTCTGGGGTATTATACATGGAATTGGCGCTGTATTTATCCCACTGTGGGTTCTGGGTATTATACATGGAATTGGCACTGTATTTATCCTGCTGTGGGTTCTGGGGTATTATACATGGAATTGGCACTGTATTTATCTGCTGTGGGTTCTGGGGTATTATACATGGAATTGGCACTGTATTTATCCCGCTGTGGGTTCTGGGGTATTATACATGGAATTGGCACTGTATTTATCCTGCTGTGGGTTCTGGGGTATTATACATGGAATTGGCGCTGTATTTATCCTGCTGTGGGTTCTGGGGTATTATACATGGAATTGGCACTGTATTTATCCTGCTGTGGGTTCTGGGGTATTATACATGGAATTGGCGCTGTATTTATCCCACTGTGGGTTCTGGGGTATTATACATGGAATTGGCACTGTATTATCCTGCTGTGGGTTCTGGGGTATTATACATGGAATTGGCACTGTATTTATCTGCTGTGGGTTCTGGGGTATTATACATGGAATTGGCACTGTATTTATCCTGCTGTGGGTTCTGGGGTATTATACATGGAATTGGCACTGTATTTATCCCGCTGTGGGTTCTGGGGTATTATACATGGAATTGGCACTGTATTTATCCCGCTGTGGTTCTGGGGTATTATACATGGAATTGGCACTGTATTTACCCTGCTGTGGGTTCTGGGGTATAATACATGGAATTGGCACTGTATTTATCCTGCTGTGGGTTCTGGGGTATTATACATGGAATTGGCACTGTATTTATCCCGCTGTGGGTTCTGGGGTATTATACATGGAATTGGCACTGTATTTATCCTGCTGTGGGTTCTGGGGTATTATACATGGAATTGGCACTGTATTTATCCTGCTGTGGGTTCTGGGGTATTATACATGGAATTGGCACTGTATTTATCTGCTGTGTGTTCTGGGGTATTATACATGGAATTGGCTCTGTATTTATCCCGCTGTGGGTTCTGGGGTATTATACATGGAATTGGCACTGTATTTACCCTGCTGTGGGTTCTGGGGTATTATACATGGAATTGGCACTGTATTTACCCTGCTGTGGGTTCTGGGTATTATACATGGAATTGGCACTGTATTTATCTGCTGTGGGTTCTGGGGTATTATACATGGAATTGGCACTGTATTTATCTGCTGTGGGTTCTGGGGTATTATACATGGAATTGGCACTGTATTTATCCTGCTGTGTGTTCTGGGGTATTATACATGGAATTGGCACTGTATTTATCCTGCTGTGGGTTCTGGGGTATTATACATGGAATTGGCACTGTATTTATCCCGCTGTGGGTTCTGGGTATTATACATGGAATTGGCCCTGTATTTATCCTGCTGTGGGTTCTGGGGTATTATACATGGAATTGGCACTGTATTTATCTGCTGTGGGTTCTGGGGTATTATACATGGAATTGGCACTGTATTTATCCTGCTGTGGGTTCTGGGGTATTATACATGGAATTGGCACTGTATTTATCCCGCTGTGGGTTCTGGGGTATTATACATGGAATTGGCACTGTATTTATCCTGCTGTGGGTTCCGGGGTATTATACATGGAATTGGCACTGTATTTATCCCGCTGTGGGTTCTGGGGTATTATACATGGAATTGGCACTGTATTTATCCTGCTGTGGGTTCTGGGGTATTATATATGGAATTGGCCCTGTATTTATCCTGCTGTGGGTTCCGGGGTATTATACATGGAATTGGCACTGTATTTATCCCGCTGTGGGTTCTGGGGTATTATACATGGAATTGGCACTGTATTTATCTGCTGTGGGTTCTGGGGTATTATACATGGAATTGGCACTGTATTTATCCTGCTGTGTGTTCTGGGGTATTATACATGGAATTGGCACTGTATTTATCCTGCTGTGGGTTCTGGGGTATTATACATGGAATTGGCACTGTATTTATCCCGCTGTGGGTTCTGGGGTATTATACATGGAATTGGCCCTGTATTTATCCTGCTGTGGGTTCTGGGGTATTATACATGGAATTGGCACTGTATTTATCTGCTGTGGGTTCTGGGGTATTATACATGGAATTGGCACTGTATTTATCCTGCTGTGGGTTCTGGGGTATTATACATGGAATTGGCACTGTATTTATCCCGCTGTGGGTTCTGGGGTATTATACATGGAATTGGCACTGTATTTATCCTGCTGTGGGTTCCGGGGTATTATACATGGAATTGGCACTGTATTTATCCCGCTGTGGGTTCTGGGGTATTATACATGGAATTGGCACTGTATTTATCCTGCTGTGGGTTCTGGGGTATTATATATGGAATTGGCACTGTATTTATTCCTGCTGTGGGTTCTGGGGTATTATACATGGAATTGGCACTGTATTTATCCTGCTGTGGGTTCCGGGGTATTATACATGGAATTGGCACTGTATTTATCCTGCTGTGGGTTCTGGGGTATTATACATGGAATTGGCACTGTATTTATCCTGCTGTGGGTTCTGGGGTATTATACATGGAATTGGCACTGTATTTATCTGCTGTGGGTTCTGGGGTATTATACATGGAATTGGCACTGTATTTATCCCGCTGTGGGTTCTGGGGTATTATACATGGAATTGGCACTGTATTTATCTGCTCTGGGTTCTGGGGTATTATACATGGAATTGGCACTGTATTTATCTGCTGTGGGTTCTGGGTATTATACATGGAATTGGCACTGTATTTATCTGCTGTGGGTTCTGGGGTATTATACATGGAATTGGCACTGTATTTATCCCGCTGTGGCTTCTGGGGTATTATACATGGAATTGGCACTGTATTTATCCTGCTGTGTGTTCTGGGGTATTATACATGGAATTGGCACTGTATTTATCTGCTGTGGGTTCTGGGGTATTATACATGGAATTGGCACTGTATTTATCCCGCTGTGGGTTCTGGGGTATTATACATGGAATTGGCACTGTATTTATCTGCTGTGGGTTCTGGGGTATTATACATGGAATTGGCACTGTATTTATCCCGCTGTGGCTTCTGGGGTATTATACATGGAATTGGCACTGTATTTATCCTGCTGTGGGTTCTGGGGTATTATACATGGAATTGGCACTGTATTTATCCCGCTGTGGGTTCTGGGGTATTATATATGGAATTGGCACTGTATTATCTGCTGTGGGTTCTGGGGTATTATACATGGAATTGGCACTGTATTTATCCCGCTGTGGGTTCTGGGGTATTATACATGGAATTGGCACTGTATTTATCCTGCTGTGGGTTCTGGGGTATTATACATGGAATTGGCACTGTATTTATCCTGCTGTGGGTTCTGGGGTATTATACATGGAATTGGCACTGTATTTATCCTGCTGTGGGTTCTGGGGTATTATACATGGAATTGGCACTGTATTTATCTGCTGTGGGTTCTGGGGTATTATACATGGAATTGGCACTGTATTTATCCTGCTGTGGGTTCTGGGGTATTATACATGGAATTGGCACTGTATTTATCTGCTGTGGGTTCTGGGGTATTATACATGGAATTGGCACTGTATTTATCCTGCTGTGGGTTCTGGGGTATTATACATGGAATTGGCACTGTATTTATCCTGCTGTGGGTTCTGGGGTATTATACATGGAATTGGCACTGTATTTATCTGCTGTGGGTTCTGGGGTATTATACATGGAATTGGCACTGTATTTATCCCGCTGTGGGTTCTGGGGTATTATACATGGAATTGGCACTGTATTTATCCTGCTGTGGGTTCTGGGGTATTATACATGGAATTGGCGCTGTATTTATCCCACTGTGGGTTCTGGGGTATTATACATGGAATTGGCACTGTATTTATCTGCTGTGGGTTCTGGGTATTATATATGGAATTGGCGCTGTATTTATCCTGCTGTGGGTTCTGGGGTATTATACATGGAATTGGCACTGTATTTATCCTGCTGTGGGTTCTGGGGTATTATACATGGAATTGGCGCTGTATTTATCCCACTGTGGGTTCTGGGGTATTATACATGGAATTGGCACTGTATTTATCCTGCTGTGGGTTCTGGGGTATTATACATGGAATTGGCACTGTATTTATCTGCTGTGGGTTCTGGGGTATTATACATGGAATTGGCACTGTATTTATCCCGCTGTGGGTTCTGGGGTATTATACATGGAATTGGCACTGTATTTATCCTGCTGTGGGTTCTGGGGTATTATACATGGAATTGGCGCTGTATTTATCCTGCTGTGGGTTCTGGGGTATTATACATGGAATTGGCACTGTATTTATCCTGCTGTGGGTTCTGGGGTATTATACATGGAATTGGCGCTGTATTTATCCCACTGTGGGTTCTGGGGTATTATACATGGAATTGGCACTGTATTTATCCTGCTGTGGGTTCTGGGGTATTATACATGGAATTGGCACTGTATTTATCTGCTGTGGGTTCTGGGGTATTATACATGGAATTGGCACTGTATTTATCCTGCTGTGGGTTCTGGGGTATTATACATGGAATTGGCACTGTATTTATCCCGCTGTGGGTTCTGGGGTATTATACATGGAATTGGCACTGTATTTATCCCGCTGTGGGTTCTGGGGTATTATACATGGAATTGGCACTGTATTTACCCTGCTGTGGGTTCTGGGGTATAATACATGGAATTGGCACTGTATTTATCCTGCTGTGGGTTCTGGGGTATTATACATGGAATTGGCACTGTATTTATCCCGCTGTGGGTTCTGGGGTATTATACATGGAATTGGCACTGTATTTATCCTGCTGTGGGTTCTGGGGTATTATACATGGAATTGGCACTGTATTTATCCTGCTGTGGGTTCTGGGGTATTATACATGGAATTGGCACTGTATTTATCTGCTGTGTGTTCTGGGGTATTATACATGGAATTGGCTCTGTATTTATCCCGCTGTGGGTTCTGGGGTATTATACATGGAATTGGCACTGTATTTACCCTGCTGTGGGTTCTGGGGTATTATACATGGAATTGGCACTGTATTTACCCTGCTGTGGGTTCTGGGGTATTATACATGGAATTGGCACTGTATTTATCTGCTGTGGGTTCTGGGGTATTATACATGGAATTGGCACTGTATTTATCTGCTGTGGGTTCTGGGGTATTATACATGGAATTGGCACTGTATTTATCCTGCTGTGTGTTCTGGGGTATTATACATGGAATTGGCACTGTATTTATCCTGCTGTGGGTTCTGGGGTATTATACATGGAATTGGCACTGTATTTATCCCGCTGTGGGTTCTGGGGTATTATACATGGAATTGGCCCTGTATTTATCCTGCTGTGGGTTCTGGGGTATTATACATGGAATTGGCACTGTATTTATCTGCTGTGGGTTCTGGGGTATTATACATGGAATTGGCACTGTATTTATCCTGCTGTGGGTTCTGGGGTATTATACATGGAATTGGCACTGTATTTATCCCGCTGTGGGTTCTGGGGTATTATACATGGAATTGGCACTGTATTTATCCTGCTGTGGGTTCCGGGGTATTATACATGGAATTGGCACTGTATTTATCCCGCTGTGGGTTCTGGGGTATTATACATGGAATTGGCACTGTATTTATCCTGCTGTGGGTTCTGGGGTATTATATATGGAATTGGCCCTGTATTTATCCTGCTGTGGGTTCCGGGGTATTATACATGGAATTGGCACTGTATTTATCCCGCTGTGGGTTCTGGGGTATTATACATGGAATTGGCACTGTATTTATCTGCTGTGGGTTCTGGGGTATTATACATGGAATTGGCACTGTATTTATCCTGCTGTGTGTTCTGGGGTATTATACATGGAATTGGCACTGTATTTATCCTGCTGTGGGTTCTGGGGTATTATACATGGAATTGGCACTGTATTTATCCCGCTGTGGGTTCTGGGGTATTATACATGGAATTGGCCCTGTATTTATCCTGCTGTGGGTTCTGGGGTATTATACATGGAATTGGCACTGTATTTATCTGCTGTGGGTTCTGGGGTATTATACATGGAATTGGCACTGTATTTATCCTGCTGTGGGTTCTGGGGTATTATACATGGAATTGGCACTGTATTTATCCCGCTGTGGGTTCTGGGGTATTATACATGGAATTGGCACTGTATTTATCCTGCTGTGGGTTCCGGGGTATTATACATGGAATTGGCACTGTATTTATCCCGCTGTGGGTTCTGGGGTATTATACATGGAATTGGCACTGTATTTATCCTGCTGTGGGTTCTGGGGTATTATATATGGAATTGGCACTGTATTTATCCTGCTGTGGGTTCTGGGGTATTATACATGGAATTGGCACTGTATTTATCCTGCTGTGGGTTCCGGGGTATTATACATGGAATTGGCACTGTATTTATCCTGCTGTGGGTTCTGGGGTATTATACATGGAATTGGCACTGTATTTATCCTGCTGTGGGTTCTGGGGTATTATACATGGAATTGGCACTGTATTTATCTGCTGTGGGTTCTGGGGTATTATACATGGAATTGGCACTGTATTTATCCCGCTGTGGGTTCTGGGGTATTATACATGGAATTGGCACTGTATTTATCTGCTCTGGGTTCTGGGGTATTATACATGGAATTGGCACTGTATTTATCTGCTGTGGGTTCTGGGGTATTATACATGGAATTGGCACTGTATTTATCCCGCTGTGGCTTCTGGGTATTATACATGGAATTGGCACTGTATTTATCCTGCTGTGTGTTCTGGGGTATTATACATGGAATTGGCACTGTATTTATCCCGCTGTGGGTTCTGGGGTATTATACATGGAATTGGCACTGTATTTATCTGCTGTGGGTTCTGGGGTATTATACATGGAATTGGCACTGTATTTATCCCGCTGTGGCTTCTGGGGTATTATACATGGAATTGGCACTGTATTTATCCTGCTGTGGGTTCTGGGGTATTATACATGGAATTGGCACTGTATTTATCCCGCTGTGGGTTCTGGGGTATTATATATGGAATTGGCACTGTATTTATCTGCTGTGGGTTCTGGGGTATTATACATGGAATTGGCACTGTATTTATCCCGCTGTGGGTTCTGGGGTATTATACATGGAATTGGCACTGTATTTATCCTGCTGTGGGTTCTGGGGTATTATACATGGAATTGGCACTGTATTTATCCTGCTGTGGGTTCTGGGGTATTATACATGGAATTGGCACTGTATTTATCTGCTGTGGGTTCTGGGGTATTATACATGGAATTGGCACTGTATTTATCCCGCTGTGGGTTCTGGGGTATTATACATGGAATTGGCACTGTATTTATCCTGCTGTGGGTTCTGGGGTATTATACATGGAATTGGCACTGTATTTATCCTGCTGTGGGTTCTGGGGTATTATACATGGAATTGGCACTGTATTTATCTGCTGTGGGTTCTGGGGTATTATACATGGAATTGGCACTGTATTTATCCCGCTGTGGGTTCTGGGGTATTATACATGGAATTGGCACTGTATTTATCCTGCTGTGGGTTCTGGGGTATTATACATGGAATTGGCACTGTATTTATCCTGCTGTGGGTTCTGGGGTATTATACATGGAATTGGCACTGTATTTATCCTGCTGTGGGTTCTGGGGTATTATACATGGAATTGGCACTGTATTTATCTGCTGTGGGTTCTGGGGTATTATACATGGAATTGGCACTGTATTTATCCCGCTGTGGGTTCTGGGGTATTATACATGGAATTGGCACTGTATTTATCCTGCTGTGGGTTCTGGGGTATTATACATGGAATTGGCACTGTATTTATCCCGCTGTGGGTTCTGGGGTATTATACATGGAATTGGCACTGTATTTATCCCGCTGTGGGTTCTGGGGTATTATACATGGAATTGGCACTGTATTTATCCCGCTGTGGGTTCTGGGGTATTATACATGGAATTGGCACTGTATTTATCCTGCTGTGGGTTCTGGGGTATTATACATGGAATTGGCACTGTATTTATCCTGCTGTGGGTTCTGGGGTATTATACATGGAATTGGCACTGTATTTATCCTGCTGTGGGTTCTGGGGTATTATACATGGAATTGGCACTGTATTTATCCTGCTGTGGGTTCTGGGGTATTATACATGGAATTGGCACTGTATTTATCCTGCTGTGGGTTCTGGGGTATTATACATGGAATTGGCACTGTATTTATCCTGCTGTGGGTTCTGGGGTATTATACATGGAATTGGCACTGTATTTATCCTGCTGTGGGTTCTGGGGTATTATACATGGAATTGGCACTGTATTTATCCTGCTGTGGGTTCTGGGGTATTATACATGGAATTGGCACTGTATTTATCCCGCTGTGGGTTCTGGGGTATTATACATGGAATTGGCACTGTATTTATCCCGCTGTGGGTTCTGGGGTATTATACATGGAATTGGCACTGTATTTATCCTGCTGTGGGTTCTGGGGTATTATACATGGAATTGGCACTGTATTTATCCCGCTGTGGGTTCTGGGGTATTATACATGGAATTGGCACTGTATTTATCCCGCTGTGGGTTCTGGGGTATTATACATGGAATTGGCACTGTATTTATCCCGCTGTGGGTTCTGGGGTATTATACATGGAATTGGCACTGTATTTATCCCGCTGTGGGTTCTGGGGTATTATACATGGAATTGGCACTGTATTTATCTGCTGTGGGTTCTGGGGTATTATACATGGAATTGGCACTGTATTTATCCTGCTGTGGGTTCTGGGGTATTATACATGGAATTGGCACTGTATTTATCTGCTGTGGGTTCTGGGGTATTATACATGGAATTGGCACTGTATTTATCCCGCTGTGGGTTCTGGGGTATTATACATGGAATTGGCACTGTATTTATCTGCTGTGGGTTCTGGGGTATTATACATGGAATTGGCACTGTATTTATCCCGCTGTGGGTTCTGGGGTATTATACATGGAATTGGCACTGTATTTATCCTGCTGTGGGTTCTGGGGTATTATACATGGAATTGGCACTGTATTTATCCCGCTGTGGGTTCTGGGGTATTATACATGGAATTGGCACTGTATTTATCCTGCTGTGGGTTCTGGGGTATTATACATGGAATTGGCACTGTATTTATCCTGCTGTGGGTTCTGGGGTATTATACATGGAATTGGCACTGTATTTATCCCGCTGTGGGTTCTGGGGTATTATACGTGGAATTGGCACTGTATTTATCTGCTGTGGGTTCTGGGGTATTATATATGGAATTGGCACTGTATTTATCCCGCTGTGGGTTCTGGGGTATTATACATGGAATTGGCACTGTATTTATCCCGCTGTGGGTTCTGGGGTATTATACATGGAATTGGCACTGTATTTATCCCGCTGTGGGTTCTGGGGTATTATACATGGAATTGGCACTGTATTTATCCCGCTGTGGGTTCTGGGGTATTATACATGGAATTGGCACTGTATTTATCCCGCTGTGGGTTCTGGGGTATTATACGTGGAATTGGCACTGTATTTATCTGCTGTGGGTTCTGGGGTATTATATATGGAATTGGCACTGTATTTATCCCGCTGTGGGTTCTGGGGTATTATACATGGAATTGGCACTGTATTTATCCCGCTGTGGGTTCTGGGGTATTATACATGGAATTGGCACTGTATTTATCCCGCTGTGGGTTCTGGGGTATTATACATGGAATTGGCACTGTATTTATCCCGCTGTGGGTTCTGGGGTATTATAC
Source organism: Xenopus tropicalis (assembly GCF_000004195.4). Classification (NCBI taxonomy): domain Eukaryota; kingdom Metazoa; phylum Chordata; class Amphibia; order Anura; family Pipidae; genus Xenopus; species Xenopus tropicalis. Next base: position 2,037,171 of record NC_030684.2, read on the forward strand.
ATGGAATTGGCACTGTATTTATCCCGCTGTGGGTTCTGGGGTATTATACATGGAATTGGCACTGTATTTATCTGCTGTGGGTTCTGGGGTATTATACATGGAATTGGCACTGTATTTATCCTGCTGTGGGTTCTGGGGTATTATACATGGAATTGGCACTGTATTTATCCCGCTGTGGGTTCTGGGGTATTATACATGGAATTGGCACTGTATTTATCCCACTGTGGGTTCTGGGGTATTATACATGGAATTGGCACTGTATTTATCCTGCTGTGGGTTCTGGGGTATTATACATGGAATTGGCACTGTATTTATCTGCTGTGGGGTTCTGGGGTATTATACATGGAATTGGCACTGTATTTATCCTGCTGTGGGTTCTGGGGTATTATACATGGAATTGGCACTGTATTTATCTGCTGTGGGTTCTGGGGTATTATACATGGAATTGGCACTGTATTTATCTGCTGTGGGTTCTGGGGTATTATACATGGAATTGGCACTGTATTTATCCTGCTGTGGGTTCTGGGGTATTATACATGGAATTGGCACTGTATTTATCTGCTGTGGGTTCTGGGGTATTATACATGGAATTGGCACTGTATTTATCTGCTGTGGGTTCTGGGTATTATACATGGAATTGGCACTGTATTTATCTGCTGTGGGTTCTGGGGTATTATACATGGAATTGGCACTGTATTTATCCTGCTGTGGGTTCTGGGGTATTATACATGGAATTGGCACTGTATTTATCTGCTGTGGGTTCTGGGGTATTATACATGGAATTGGCACTGTATTTATCCTGCTGTGGGTTCTGGGGTATTATACATGGAATTGGCACTGTATTTATCCTGCTGTGGGTTCTGGGGTATTATACATGGAATTGGCACTGTATTTATCTGCTGTGGGTTCTGGGGTATTATACATGGAATTGGCACTGTATTTATCTGCTGTGGGTTCTGGGGTATTATACATGGAATTGGCACTGTATTTATCCCGCTGTGGGTTCTGGGGTATTATACATGGAATTGGCACTGTATTTATCTGCTGTGGGTTCTGGGGTATTATACATGGAATTGGCACTGTATTTATCTGCTGTGGGTTCTGGGGTATTATACATGGAATTGGCACTGTATTTATCTGCTGTGGGTTCTGGGGTATTATACATGGAATTGGCACTGTATTTATCTGCTGTGGGTTCTGGGGTATTATACATGGAATTGGCACTGTATTTATCCTGCTGTGGGTTCTGGGGTATTATACATGGAATTGGCACTGTATTTATCTGCTGTGCTGATCATGTATAAAATCTTTAGCTGAGGATGCTGGGAAATAAAATGTCAGTAGAATAATGTTCCAGGTGCAATGGCATCAGGGCAAGTCTTTTCCCTTATCACTGCTTAGTACATCACCCCGCCTGTTTGATAAATAACCTGGGTGGGTGTGGCCAATCTTCGTTTGGAATCAGTGGGAGGAGTTACAACTCATAATGCAGAGAAAATAAATACAAAAGAGGGGACCCAAAGCCTGGGCAAATAGAGATGCCGGGCAAACAGATAATAGGAATAGGAGGGTCGGCAATAGGACAGAGGTAAGTAGCTACACAAATACAGGCCCTGCCCACAAATACAGGCCAATCAGAACCTGCATTGAAAGGAGGAACAAATGAACCTCGGGCTCCATTCCAAATCTCAGTTTGCTGCGTGACCCGATAACAGGAAATTCTGCAAGCGCCGAGCTGAACCTTCCCCTCCCCACATACTGACAGCTTCTCTGTCTGGTTGCTATGGTCAGTCAGCCTAGCAACCAGGCAGAAACCTGAACTCCAAGCTGCAAAAACACCAAACCCAATCATTCGATCTAAGGAAGTGAAATGGTAAGGTAATAATAACACGCACTTTCCCTTTATTTCCCATAATCCTTTAGTAACACAGCAGGGAGATTTATCTGAATGAAAATGAAACAGTGCCCCCCAGTGGTCAAGTGACGAAACACAAAATTGCTTGTTAGGAGGAATATAACCCTATTACCATGGGGCCTCCGAGATGGGAGCCCTCCTGCATTCATCTAAAGGAAATATCCACTCCGGCTCCCAGGGAGAAATGGGGCTTCTGTACAGCAACGGTACACACAGCAGTAGCTACAGGGAACGGCCCCCCAGTAGGGTTGGTAGGGCTGATACAGAGAGGGGGGTAGATACAGGGAACGGCCTCCCAGTAGGGTTGGTAGGGCTGATACAGAGAGGGGGGTAGATACAGGGAACGGCCTCCCAGTAGGGGCGGTAGGGCTGATACAGAGAGGGGGGTAGATACAGGGAACGGCCTCCCAGTAGGGGCGGTGGGACTGATACAGAGAGGGGGGTAGATACAGGGAACGGCCTCCCAGTAGGGGCGGTGGGACTGATACAGAGAGGGGGGTAGATACAGGGAACGGCCCCCCAGTAGGGTTGGTAGGACTGATACAGAGAGGGGGGTAGATACAGGGAACGGCCTCCCAGTAGGGTTGGTAGGGCTGATACAGAGAGGGGGGTAGATACAGGGAACGGCCTCCCAGTAGGGTTGGTAGGGCTGATACAGAGAGGGGGGTAGATACAGGGAACGGCCTCCCAGTAGGGGCGGTGGGACTGATACAGAGAGGGGGGTAGATACAGGGAACGGCCTCCCAGTAGGGGCGGTGGGACTGATACAGAGAGGGGGGTAGATACAGGGAACGGCCTCCCAGTAGGGGCGGTGGGACTGATACAGAGAGGGGGGTAGATACAGGGAACGGCCCCCCAGTAGGGGCGGTGGGACTGATACAGAGAGGGGGGTAGATACAGGGAACGGCCTCCCAGTAGGGGCGGTAGGGCTGATACAGAGAGGGGGGTAGATACAGGGAACGGCCCCCCAGTAGGGTTGGTAGGGCTGATACAGAGAGGGGGGTAGATACAGGGAACGGCCCCCCAGTAGGGTTGGTAGGGCTGATACAGAGAGGGGGGTAGATACAGGGAACGGCCCCCCAGTAGGGTTGGTAGGACTGATACAGAGAGGGGGGTAGATACAGGGAACGGCCCCCCAGTAGGGTTAGTAGGACTGATACAGAGAGGGGGTAGATACAGGGAACGGCCCCCCAGTAGGGTTGGTAGGGCTGATACAGAGAGGGGGGTAGATACAGGGAACGGCCCCCCAGTAGGGTTGGTAGGGCTGATACAGAGGGGGGGTAGATACAGGGAACGGCCCCCCAGTAGGGTTGGTAGGGCTGATACAGAGAGGGGGGTAGATACAGGGAACGGCCTCCCAGTAGGGTTGGTAGGGCTGATACAGAGAGGGGGGGGGAAGGAAGTCACTATACTGGTGAGTGCGTTTTTCTTGAATCATCTTTTCCTTCCTGTGTGGGTCGGACACAAGCGGTTTCGACACCCAGCGGTGCCGGGGGGGCTGTGATTGTGGGACCCCCCCAGGAAGAGCAGTCGCTGAGCAGGTGATTGTCGCTGCTTTCTAGGGACCCACAGACGGCGCCTCCCACCCAAGGTCAGAGCCAATACAATCAGATTTACATACAATGCAATGATCAATTCATGCTGGGGGGGGGGCAGGGGGGGGCAGGGGGGGGCAGTTATCAGCAGCCACAGGAATTGCCTCTGTATAAAGGAGATGCTGTGAGGCCGAGCGAGATACAGAGATCCCTCCCTGCAGGGGCTTTATCTGCTGCTGCAGCAACTCCCCCCCCCCCCTCACAGCTGCCCTTGTTACCGCTGGTTACGCAGATAAGAAGCCAATGTAGATTCCCCATCAGGGGGCAGATGTGCTGCGGGGGGGGGGGGGGGGGGTGTTAGAGCTCCACTTACTGTCCCTTGTATTCTGCCCCCATGGGCCCACTCTCACCTGCTAAAGGGAATCAAACCGGCTCATCTGTATTTGCCCCCCCCCCCGGTAAGTGAATCCAATCTCCCCCCAGTACTTACCCAGGTACAGAGCTCTGATTCTCTGTACTTCCTGCTCCTGGGCTGCTCTCTTTCCCATGGTCAGACAGGAACCTCCCCCTGGGTAAGTGAATCCAATCTCCCCCCAGTACTTACCCAGGTACAGAGCTCTGATTCTCTGTACTTCCTGCTCCTGGGCTGCTCTCTTTCCCATGGTCAGACAGGAACCTCCCCCTGGGTAAGTGAATCCAATCTCCCCCCAGTACTTACCCAGGTACAGAGCTCTGATTCTCTGTACTTCCTGCTCCTGGGCTGCTCTCTTTCCCATGGTCAGGCAGGAACCCCCCCCCGGTAAGTGAATCCAATCTCCCCCCAGTATTTACCCAGGTACAGAGCTCTGATTCTCTGTACTTCCTGCTCCTGGGCTGCTCTCTTTCCCATGGTCAGGCAGGAACCCCCCCTGGGTAAGTGAATCCAATCTCCCCCCAGTACTTACCCAGGTACAGAGCTCTGATTCTCTGTACTTCCTGCTCCTGGGCTGCTCTCTTTCCCATGGTCAGGCAGGAACCTCCCCTGGGTAAGTGAATCCAATCTCCCCCCAGTACTTACCCAGGTACAGAGCTCTGATTCTCTGTACTTCCTGCTCCTGGGCTGCTCTCTTTCCCATGGTCAGGCAGGAACCCCCCCTGGGTAAGTGAATCCATTCTCCCCCCAGTACTTACCCAGGTACAGAGCTCTGATTCTCTGTACTTCCTGCTCCTGGGCTGCTCTCTTTCCCATGGTCAGGCAGGAACCTCCCCCTGGGTAAGTGAATCCAATCTCCCCCCAGTACTTACCCAGGTACAGAGCTCTGATTCTCTGTGCTTCCTGCTCCTGGGCTGCTCTCTTTCCCATGGTCAGGCAGGAACCCCCCCCCCCTGGGTAAGTGAATCCAATCTCCCCCCAGTACTTACCCAGGTACAGAGCTCTGATTCTCTGTACTTCCTGCTCCTGGGCTGCTCTCTTTCCCATGGTCAGGCAGGAACCTCCCCCTGGGTAAGTGAATCCAATCTCCCCCCAGTACTTACCCAGGTACAGAGCTCTGATTCTCTGTACTTCCTGCTCCTGGGCTGCTCTCTTTCCCATGGTCAGGCAGGAACCCCCCCCCCCTGGGTAAGTGAATCCAATCTCCCCCCAGTACTTACCCAGGTACAGAGCTCTGATTCTCTGTACTTCCTGCTCCTGGGCTGCTCTCTTTCCCATGGTCAGGCAGGAACCCCCCCCCCGGGTAAGTGAATCCAATCTCCCCCCAGTACTTACCCAGGTACAGAGCTCTGATTCTCTGTACTTCCTGCTCCTGGGCTGCTCTCTTTCCCATGGTCAGACAGGAACCTCCCCCTGGGTAAGTGAATCCAATCTCCCCCCAGTACTTACCCAGGTACAGAGCTCTGATTCTCTGTACTTCCTGCTCCTGGGCTGCTCTCTTTCCCATGGTCAGGCAGGAACCTCCCCCTGGGTAAGTGAATCCAATCCCCCCCAGTACTTACCCAGGTACAGAGCTCTGATTCTCTGTACTTCCTGCTCCTGGGCTGCTCTCTTTCCCATGGTCAGACAGGAACCTCCCCCTGGGTAAGTGAATCCAATCTCCCCCAGTACTTACCCAGGTACAGAGCTCTGATTCTCTGTACTTCCTGCTCCTGGGCTGCTCTCTTTCCCATGGTCAGACAGGAACCTCCCCCTGGGTAAGTGAATCCAATCTCCCCCCAGTACTTACCCAGGTACAGAGCTCTGATTCTCTGTACTTCCTGCTCCTGGGCTGCTCTCTTTCCCATGGTCAGGCAGGAACCCCCCCCCCGGTAAGTGAATCCAATCTCCCCCCAGTATTTACCCAGGTACAGAGCTCTGATTCTCTGTACTTCCTGCTCCTGGGCTGCTCTCTTTCCCATGGTCAGGCAGGAACCCCCCCCTGGGTAAGTGAATCCAATCTCCCCCCAGTACTTACCCAGGTACAGAGCTCTGATTCTCTGTACTTCCTGCTCCTGGGCTGCTCTCTTTCCCATGGTCAGGCAGGAACCTCCCCTGGGTAAGTGAATCCAATCTCCCCCCAGTACTTACCCAGGTACAGAGCTCTGATTCTCTGTACTTCCTGCTCCTGGGCTGCTCTCTTTCCCATGGTCAGGCAGGAACCCCCCCTGGGTAAGTGAATCCATTCTCCCCCCAGTACTTACCCAGGTACAGAGCTCTGATTCTCTGTACTTCCTGCTCCTGGGCTGCTCTCTTTCCCATGGTCAGGCAGGAACCTCCCCCTGGGTAAGTGAATCCAATCTCCCCCCAGTACTTACCCAGGTACAGAGCTCTGATTCTCTGTACTTCCTGCTCCTGGGCTGCTCTCTTTCCCATGGTCAGGCAGGAACCTCCCCCTGGGTAAGTGAATCCAATCTCCCCCCAGTACTTACCCAGGTACAGAGCTCTGATTCTCTGTGCTTCCTGCTCCTGGGCTGCTCTCTTTCCCATGGTCAGGCAGGAACCCCCCCCCCCCTGGGTAAGTGAATCCAATCTCCCCCCAGTACTTACCCAGGTACAGAGCTCTGATTCTCTGTACTTCCTGCTCCTGGGCTGCTCTCTTTCCCATGGTCAGGCAGGAACCTCCCCCTGGGTAAGTGAATCCAATCTCCCCCCAGTACTTACCCAGGTACAGAGCTCTGATTCTCTGTACTTCCTGCTCCTGGGCTGCTCTCTTTCCCATGGTCAGGCAGGAACCCCCCCCCCCTGGGTAAGTGAATCCAATCTCCCCCCAGTACTTACCCAGGTACAGAGCTCTGATTCTCTGTACTTCCTGCTCCTGGGCTGCTCTCTTTCCCATGGTCAGGCAGGAACCCCCCCCCCGGGTAAGTGAATCCAATCTCCCCCCAGTACTTACCCAGGTACAGAGCTCTGATTCTCTGTACTTCCTGCTCCTGGGCTGCTCTCTTTCCCATGGTCAGACAGGAACCTCCCCCTGGGTAAGTGAATCCAATCTCCCCCCAGTACTTACCCAGGTACAGAGCTCTGATTCTCTGTACTTCCTGCTCCTGGGCTGCTCTCTTTCCCATGGTCAGGCAGGAACCTCCCCCTGGGTAAGTGAATCCAATCCCCCCAGTACTTACCCAGGTACAGAGCTCTGATTCTCTGTACTTCCTGCTCCTGGGCTGCTCTCTTTCCCATGGTCAGACAGGAACCTCCCCCTGGGTAAGTGAATCCAATCTCCCCCCAGTACTTACCCAGGTACAGAGCTCTGATTCTCTGTACTTCCTGCTCCTGGGCTGCTCTCTTTCCCATGGTCAGGCAGGAACCTCCCCCTGGGTAAGTGAATCCAATCTCCCCCCAGTACTTACCCAGGTACAGAGCTCTGATTCTCTGTACTTCCTGCTCCTGGGCTGCTCTCTTTCCCATGGACAGGTGTGTGGGTGGAGCTTTACCTTACCTAAGAAGACAATGGGCCGTACCAATCAGGTTGTGCCGTCCCACCACCCCAGACAGCCCCGCCCCCGGCCTATAAAGAGAAATCCAGGGGAGCAGTTGTACCCAGGTGGGGGGGGGGGGTAACTCAGAGAGGGCAGAAGTGCAATTGGATGAAACCCTGCTATGGTCCCACCCCCTCAGGTTCTGGGGGTCCTGTATTACCCACAACCCCCTGTCTCACTGCAATGAGCCTTTAGTGCACTTTATTGCCCCCCCCCCCGTCCCCATGGGAACAGTCTGTGCTCAGATTTGCATGTCGGTCTCATAACAGTCTCATAGTGGGACTGTCTCATAGCGAGAGCGCAGCTGCCCTGTATTTACTGTCACTGCTGGGTGGGGGCAGATAAGAGAGAATCCCACCCAGTCACATCCCCCCCAGTCAGTGTGGGCACAGCTGGCACCTGGGAGATAACTTGCCTCTCTGAGTGCCACGTTGCTGCCCGGGGGGCACATTGTAGCCACAAGTGTCTGTCAGAGAGGCACTTACACTGTGTGCCAATGTGCCAGTCAGTGCCAATGTGCCAGTCAGTGCTAATGTGCCAGTCTATCAGTCAGTGCCAATGTGCCAGTCTATCAGTCAGTGCCAATGTGCCAGTCTATCAGTCAGTGCCAATGTGCCAGTCTATCAGTCAGTGCCAATGTGCCAGTTTATCAGTCAGTGCCAATGTGCTGGGCAGTGTCAGTCAGCGCCAATGTGCCAGTCTATCAGTCAGTGCCAATGTGCCAGTCTATCAGTCAGTGCCAAGGTGCCAGTCTATCAGTCAGTGCCAATGTGCCAGTCTGTCAGTCAGTGCCAATGTGCCAGTCTGTCAGTCAGTGCCAATGTGCCAGTCTATCAGTCAGTGCCAATGTGCCAGTCTATCAGTCAGTGCCAATGTGCCAGTCTATCAGTCAGTTCCAATGTGCCAGTCTATCAGTCAGTGCCAATGTGCCAGTCTGTCAGTCAGTTCCAATGTGCCAGTCTATCAGTCAGTGCCAATGTGCCAGTCTATCAGTCAGTGCCAATGTGCCAGTCTATCAGTCAGTGCCAATGTGCCAGTCTGTGCCAATGTGCCAGTCTATCAGTCAGTGCCAATGTGCCAGTCTATCAGTCAGTGCCAATGTGCCAGTCTATCAGTCAGTGCCAATGTGCCAGTCTGTCAGTCAGTGCCAATGTGCCAGTCTATCAGTCAGTGCCAATGTGCCAGTCTATCAGTCAGTGCCAATGTGCCAATCTATCAGTCAGTGCCAATGTGCCAATCTATCAGTCAGTGCCAATGTGCCGGGCAGTGCCAGTCAGTGGCTCCAACCCCAGGGTCTGCTGGGAATTCACCCCAATCCTTAGAGTTCTGCTGAACCAGATGTTCCCTACATATTCCCACAGGGGGCGCAATTTTGGCACAGAGACCCATTGTGTAAATGTGTTATGTCCAGATCCATTTGGTGCAACAAGAGTTCCCTCTAGTGGTCACTGCCTGTAACTGCTCCGCTCTACATTCCCTGTCCCTTGGGGGCCAATCACTGGGCCAGTTTGGGTTGGGGGGGGGGCTGTAAGGTCACTATTTATTGGGCTGGGGGGGCTGTTTGTGCCTCTGGGTACTGGGAATGCCAGGGGGGCTGTAAGGTGCCACAGACAGTCACTATTTATTGGGCTGGGGGGGCTGTTTGTGCCTCTGGGTACTGGGAATGCCAGGGGGGCTGTAAGGTGCCACAGTCAGTCACTATTTATTGGGCTGGGGGGGGGCTGTTTGTGCCTCTGGGTACTGGGAATGCCGGGGGGGCTGTAAGGTGCCACAGACAGTCACTATTTATTGGGCTGGGGGGGGGCTGTTTGTGCCTCTGGGTACTGGGAATGCCAGGGGGGCTGTAAGGTGCCACAGACAGTCACTATTTATTGGGCTGGGGGGGCTGTTTGTGCCTCTGGGTACTGGGAATGCCAGGGGGGCCTGTAAGGTGCCACAGACAATCACTATTTATTGGGCTGGGGGGGCTGTTTGTGCCTCTGGGTACTGGGAATGCCAGGGGGGCTGTAAGGTGCCACAGACAGTCACTATTTATTGGGCTGGGGGGGCTGTTTGTGCCTCTGGGTACTGGGAATGCCAGGGGGGCTGTAAGGTGCCACAGACAGTCACTATTTATTGGGCTGGGGGGGGGCTGTTTGTGCCTCTGGGTACTGGGAATGCCAGGGGGGCTGTAAGGTGCCACAGACAGTCACTATTTATTGGGCTGGGGGGGCTGTTTGTGCCTCTGGGTACTGGGAATGCCGGGGGGGCTGTAAGGTGCCACAGACAGTCACTATTTATTGGGCTGGGGGGGGGGGGCTGTTTGTGCCTCTGGGTACTGGGAATGCCGGGGGGGCTGTAAGGTGCCACAGACAGTCACTATTTATTGGGCTGGGGGGGCTGTTTGTGCCTCTGGGTACTGGGAATGCCAGGGGGGCTGTAAGGTGCCACAGACAGTCACTATTTATTGGGCTGGGGGGGGGGCTGTTTGTGCCTCTGGGTACTGGGAATGCCAGGGGGGCTGTAAGGTGCCACAGACAGTCACTATTTATTGGGCTGGGGGGCTGTTTGTGCCTCTGGGTACTGGGAATGCCGGGGGGGCTGTAAGGTGCCACAGACAGTCACTATTTATTGGGCTGGGGGCTGTTTGTGCCTCTGGGTACTGGGAATGCCGGGGGGGCTGTAAGGTGCCACAGACAGTCACTATTTATTGGGCTGGGGGCTGTTTGTGCCTCTGGGTACTGGGAATGCCGGGGGGGCTGTAAGGTGCCACAGACAGTCACTATTTATTGGGCTGGGGGGGCTGTTTGTGCCTCTGGGTACTGGGAATGCCAGGGGGGCTGTAAGGTGCCACAGACAGTCACTATTTATTGGGCTGGGGGGGGGGCTGTTTGTGCCTCTGGGTACTGGGAATGCCAGGGGGGCTGTAAGGTGCCACAGACAGTCACTATTTATTGGGCTGGGGGGGCTGTTTGTGCCTCTGGGTACTGGGAATGCCGGGGGGCTGTAAGGTGCCACAGACAGTCACTATTTATTGGGCTGGGGGGGGGCTGTTTGTGCCTCTGGGTACTGGGAATGCCAGGGGGGCTGTAAGGTGCCACAGACAGTCACTATTTATTGGGCTGGGGGGCTGTTTGTGCCTCTGGGTACTGGGAATGCCAGGGGGGCTGTAAGGTGCCACAGACAGTCACTATTTATTGGGCTGGGGGGGCTGTTTGTGCCTCTGGGTACTGGGAATGCCAGGGGGGCTGTAAGGTGCCACAGACAGTCACTATTTATTGGGCTGGGGGGGGGGGGGCTGTTTGTGCCTCTGGGTACTGGGAATGCCAGGGGGGCTGTAAGGTGCCACAGACAGTCACTATTTATTGGGCTGGGGGGGGGGGCTGTTTGTGCCTCTGGGTACTGGGAATGCCAGGGGGGCTGTAAGGTGCCACAGACAGTCACTATTTATTGGGCTGGGGGGCTGTTTGTGCCTCTGGGTACTGGGAATGCCAGGGGGGCTGTAAGGTGCCAGACAGTCACTATTTATTGGGCTGGGGGGGGGCTGTTTGTGCCTCTGGGTACTGGGAATGCCAGGGGGGCTGTAAGGTGCCACAGACAGTCACTATTTATTGGGCTGGGGGGGGGGGCTGTTCTGGCACCGGTGCCCATAGCCACAGCCCAAGGGGGTAGGTAACAAGCCCACACACCGTCCCGGTACAACTCCCCGCGGGGGAAGCTTCTCCTCTTGTGCAATGAGCTGACATGAAGTCAATAGACAGAATTCCAACCCCCCCTGCAACTTGCACTCAAAACTGCCCCCTATACCTCCGCCCCTGATTATCTGCCCCGCTCTTCTCTCCCCAGACCCACCCAACATTGTGCCATGGCCTTTAGCCAGAAGTTTGCCGGCCTGCGAGTCCGAGAACAAGGTAAAGGATCAGCCAGACATTTATATTGTATATTTATGGGGGGGGGGAACAGTTTTCACTTGCACCACTGACTTCCTTCTCTGAGGAAATGATGGTGCAAAGAGATTATCTGTCCCCGGACTGAGGGAAGCCAATTTAAGGGTTAATGTGTATGTGTTACTGGGGCAGGATCGGATCTGAAACAGTTTGAAGCGGATTTCCTGGAGGCGCATAACAGATATAGGAAAAGGCACGGGGCCCCTCCCCTCCAAATCAGCCGCGAGCTCTGCAGGTCAGCGCAGAAATGGGCCGACCAACTGCTGTCCACCCGCACCCTGAAGCATAGCAACACCGACCTGGGGGAGAACCTTTTCTACAAGTACAACTCCAGCGCCAAGGAACTGCCAGGTATGTGGGGGTATTACCCCTGGGAACTTACCCCTGACTCCATACCTGCTCCTGGGCTGCTCTCCTTCCCATGGTCAGGCAGGAACCTCCCCCTGGGTAAGTGAATCCAATCTCCCCCCAGTACTTACCCAGGTACAGAGCTCTGATTCTCTGTACTTCCTGCTCCTGGGCTGCTCTCTTTCCCATGGTCAGGCAGGAACCTCCCCCTGGGTAAGTGAATCCAATCTCCCCCCAGTACTTACCCAGGTACAGAGCTCTGATTCTCTGTACTTCCTCCTACTGGGCTGCTCTCCTCCCCATGGTTAGGCATAAAAGCTGAGTCCCTATTTGCCAATGCCCCTATCTCTGCAGGAAGTAGGCAGGTAAAGCAGATGGATAAAGCTCTGGCCACTAGGGGAGCTCCGGTTCCAGCAAACTGCTTTTACACTACCCCCCTTGACCTATAGTATTTATAGGAAAATCTAGTCCACTGTTTTATTCAAGTTCAAGCCCCGCCCCCAACCTGCCCATGGGAAAGAGAGCAGCCCAGGGAAGGAAGTACAAAGATTCATACATATATATTTATTAGTTGGGGGCACAATGTAACGGGGGGCATAATACAGGCATTACAGTATATTCTGTATTACGGCTCAGCTTTTCGTCTTCATACCAATAAATGCTGATATTGTGCCCTTTAATTCCAGGTAATGAACCCGTGGACGCTTGGTACAGTGAGATTAAGGATTACAGCTTCTCCAGACCCGGATTTGGGGGCAACACCGGTAGGTACAGTTCTGCCCCACAGAACCTTCACTCTGTGTAACCTCAATAGTTCATCATCATCATCATCATCAATGGCATGAAACCCACTCTCCCCCCTAGTACTTACTAAGAGCAACCTGGGCTGCTCTCTTTCCCATGGTCAGGCAGGAACCTCCCCCTGGGTAAGTGAATCCAATCTCCCCCCAGTACTTACCCAGGTACAGAGCTCTGATTCTCTGTACTTCCTGCTCCTGGGCTGCTCTCTTTCCCATGGTCAGGCAGGAACCTCCCCCTGGGTAAGTGAATCCAATCTCCCCCCAGTACTTACCCAGGTACAGAGCTCTGATTCTCTGTACTTCTTGCTCCTGGGCTGCTCTCTTTCCCATGGTCAGGCAGGAACCTCCCCCTGGGTAAGTGAATCCAATCTCCCCCCAGTACTTACCCAGGTACAGAGCTCTGATTCTCTGTACTTCCTGCTCCTGGGCTGCTCTCTTTCCCATGGTCAGACAGGAACCCCCCCTGGGTAAGTGAATCCAATCTCCCCCCAGTACTTACCCAGGTACAGAGCTCTGATTCTCTGTACTTCCTGCTCCTGGGCTGCTCTCTTTCCCATGGTCAGGCAGGAACCTCCCCCTGGGTAAGTGAATCCAATCTCCCCCCAGTACTTACCCAGGTACAGAGCTCTGATTCTCTGTACTTCCTGCTCCTGGGCTGCTCTCTTTCCCATGGTCAGGCAGGAACCCCCCCTGGGTAAGTGAATCCAATCTCCCCCCAGTACTTACCCAGGTACAGAGCTCTGATTCTCTGTACTTCCTGCTCCTGGGCTGCTCTCTTTCCCATGGTCAGGCAGGAACCTCCCCCTGGGTAAGTGAATCCAATCCCCCCCCAGTACTTACCCAGGTACAGAGCTCTGATTCTCTGTACTTCCTGCTCCTGGGCTGCTCTCTTTCCCATGGTCAGGCAGGAACCTCCCCCTGGGTAAGTGAATCCAATCTCCCCCCAGTACTTACCCAGGTACAGAGCTCTGATTCTCTGTACTTCCTGCTCCTGGGCTGCTCTCTTTCCCATGGTCAGACAGGAACCCCCCCTGGGTAAGTGAATCCAATCTCCCCCCAGTACTTACCCAGGTACAGAGCTCTGATTCTCTGTACTTCCTGCTCCTGGGCTGCTCTCTTTCCCATGGTCAGGCAGGAACCCCCCCCCTGGGTAAGTGAATCCAATCTCCCCCCAGTACTTACCCAGGTACAGAGCTCTGATTCTCTGTACTTCCTGCTCCTGGGCTGCTCTCTTTCCCATGGTCAGGCAGGAACCTCCCCCCAGTACTTACCCAGGTACAGAGCTCTGATTCTCTGTACTTCCTGCTCCTGGGCTGCTCTCTTTCCCATGGTCAGGCAGGAACCCCTCCCCCCAGTACTTTATGACATCACACTATAATGCCCCCTCTCCTCCCTTCTATGTACCCCCAGGGCACTTCACTCAGGTTGTCTGGAAGGACACTAAGGAGGTTGGAGTGGGAGTGGCCACGGATGGAAAGGGGCTATTCTTTGTGGTGGGGCAGTACAACCCCGGGGGGAACATCACCAACCCGGGGTACTTTGAGAAGAACGTTCTGCCCGCCGGGTCGGTGCCCACGGAAGAGAAGGGCAGGAACAAGACCCCAGCAGAGGGCAAGAAGGAACCGGAGTCCAACTGGGCCCCCAGTGACAACAAAGCAGAATATGGCAGAAAAGGTGAGTGTGACAGATCCTTACTCATCACCTGGGGGCACAATTAGTTCCACAAGGAACCGCCCCCTTTCCCACTGACCATTAAAGGGCAAGTAAAGTGCGAAGGCCTCTCTGTGTAGCGCAGGCTTGGGCTCTCAGTACTGGACCAGAAAGGGAGCAGGGGGTTTAGTTGGGGGGGGTGGAAGCAGGGGGTTGGGGGGGAGTAAGAGAAAGGGCAATTGTCTGTGGGTAAAGGGAGGGCGGGGGGTGAATATATTCAGGCGGAATCCAAATGACCCAGGGCTGGGGATTCTCACACTCAGAACAAAGGCGAGACCCCCCCTCCCCGCCGGCCCCCCAATTCACACAGCGACAGGGAAGGGGGTAAATAGAGCAAAGCAATTAACTGTCTGACTGCCAGCAGGACTGGGGGCCATTGTGTTTAACCTTCCATATCCAATCAGTGCGGCAGGGGGGCCACATACTATCCAACCCCCTAATAGTATTCATACCCCCCCACACACACACACACACACACAGGGGCAGTGGAAAAATCCCACAAATCTGCCCTATCCCCAGGGTCTGGTTGCTATAGACTTCTTTCTCCTAGATACCGGTACTTCACTGTGATGGGGTTAAGGGAGGTCGCACTGGTTGCTATGGGTTACTCCAATTGTATACGTTTGCACTGCTATCATTAACCAACCCCCTGTATTACAAGCCACATTTAAGATGCTCAGCCCCGCCCACAGTAAGTGCAGTGTAACTCTCAAGCCCCGCCCACAGTAAAAGTGTACAGTAACTCTCAAGCCCCGCCCACAGTAAAAGTGTACAGTAACTCTCAAGCCCCGCCCACTGTAAAAGTGTAGTTTAACTCTCAAGCCCCGCCCACAGTAAGTGCAGTGTAACTCTCAAGCCCCGCCCACAGTAAGTGCAGTGTAACTCTCAAGCCCCGCCCACAGTAAAAGTGTACAGTAACTCTCAAGCCCCGCCCACTGTAAAAGTGTATAGTAACTCTCAAGCCCCGCCCACAGTAAGTGCAGTGTAACTCTCAAGCCCCGCCCACAGTAAGTGCAGTGTAACTCTCAAGCCCCGCCCACAGTAAGTGCAGTGTAACTCTCAAGCCCCGCCCACAGTAAAAGTGTATAGTAACTTTCAAGCCCCGCCCACTGTAAAAGTATAGTGTAACTCTCAAGCCCCGCCCACTGTAAAAGTATAGTGTAACTCTCAAGCCCCGCCCACTGTAAAAGTATAGTGTAACTCTCAAGCCCCGCCCACAGTAAAAGTGTAGAGTAACTCTCAAGCCCCGCCCACAGTAAAAGTGTAGCCTAACTCTCAAGCCCCGCCCACAGTAAAAGTGTAGAGTAACTCTCAAGCCCCACCCACAGTAAAAGTGTAGAAGAGTAACTCTCAAGCCCCGCCCACAGTAAAAGTGTAGAAGAGTAACTCTCAAGCCCCACCCACAGTAAAAGTGTAGAAGAGTAACTCTCAAGCCCCGCCCACAGTAAAAGTGTAGCCTAACTCTCAAGCCCCACCCACAGTAAAAGTGTAGAAGAGTAACTCTCAAGCCCCGCCCACAGTAAAAGTGTAGCCTAACTCTCAAGCCCCACCCACTGTAAAAGTGCACAGTAACTCTCAAGCTCCGCCCACAGTAAAGTTTACCTGCACCCAAGCCCCGCCCACGTCCCTCCCCTGAGCAGTGTTAGCGCTGGGCTCAGGCTGGCCAATGGAGCTTTGCTTCTGGCAGATTTGAGGCCCAGATACCCCTGGGGCAGCTGTGGGGAGGGCCCGGGTACTCAGGTAAGTGCCCCCATTTGTGTTATAGTTACCCTTTAGGCGCTGCAGCCCGCACTGGAGTTCAGCTCGCCAAGCTGTAATTGCCCACTAGCCATTATACTGGCCAAGGGGGGGGGATTACTTGCCCTTAAACCTGCAAGGCCCTGATCCCCCCAATTTTACATTCCCCCCCCCCCACTTAACTCGCCCTCCATCTGCCCCTGCTCCATAGCTCCGCCCCTTCTGTTCTCCCCCCCCCCCCCCCAACCGGCTGGTACAAACAATTAAAAAATATTAAGCTCTAGCTCAGTTAAAAAAAGCTTGCAATCTAATGTCGGTGCCTGGGATAGAAAGAGTTAATGGCTTCTATGGGTCCCACCCTATGGCTGTGAGGGGATGCTGGGAGTTGTAGTCAGAGTGGGCCTTAGCCCAACACTACTCCTGTGTCTGGGGAACTGCAGCTGCTAGGTTAGCAGGGGATTCTGGGACTTGTAGTTCCCCAAGGGATCAGTATGGGCAAGAATGTGGCTCCCAAATTGCCCCCTGGGTGCCAATCAGCCCTACCAAGTTGCCCCCCCGATGCCCAAAGGCACCACCTTGCCCCCATTAATGCCAATGTAAGTAATAGGGAGGGGCTGATATATTTACCCGGGCACTGTGCCAACCCCATGTGGGCGGGGCAATTAACTTTCACTTTCAATCCTGCTGTCTCTTTTTATTTGCCCCCTTTATTGTGTGATAAGGCTCCTTAACCCCTACTGGGCCGGAGTAAAGGAAGGCGGGGCTTCATTCTGCAGTGTCGATTGTAAGCTCTTTGGCCTACAGTCGCTGTGGTACCTAACCCCCCCCCCGGGGCTTTTATCTGTATTTATTACTGAGCTGAGACCCCCCCTGGGGCTTTTATCTGTATTTATCATTGAGCTGAGACCCCCCCCCTGGGGCTTTTATTTGTATTTATCATTGAGCTGAGACCCCCCCCCCGGGCAGAAGGGGTGGGTTAGGCCAGATGTGCAGCCGTACAGGAGGGGGCAGCAGAGTGCAGCTGTTGGGGGAGTCCCAGGCTGGGGGCTGATTGGATGTGAGGGCAGCGGCCCCCCCCAAACACAAGCCCCTGTCACAGCCCAGCAGCCCAGTAATGTGACTCAGCCCCTTACTCACTGACCCACCGAGGAGGAGGAGGAGGAGGAGGAGGAGGCCGGGGAGGGAGCGCCTGGGACCAGAGATGGGAGGCTGCCTGTCATGCCGACCGGCCCGGGGTAAGTGTGGGACTGGGGGGCCCCAGCATGGGGATGGGGGGGCTGTGTGTGCCGGGGGGGCCTCGCTCTGTGCCACTTCTCTTTGCCAGTTTAGGAAGTGAAGCGTCGGGTTTAGGCAATGAGCCAAGATGGGAAGCAGGGGAAACTTCCTACCCCCCCCCCGGGGCATTGTACTGGGGGTTACATGGGGGTTACATGGGGGTTACATGGGAGTTATATGGGGGTTACATGGGAGTTACATGGGGGTTACATGGGGGTTATATGGGAGTTACATGGGAGTTACATGGGGGTTACATGGGGGTTACATGGGGGTTACATGGGAGTTACATGGGAGTAACATGGGGGTTACATGGGGGTTACATGGGGGTTACATGGGAGTTACATGGGGGTTACATGGGGGTTACATGGGGGTTACATGGGAGTTACATGGGGGTTACATGGGAGTTACATGGGGGTTACATGGGGGTTATATGGGAGTTACATGGGGGTTACATGGGGGTTACATGGGAGTTACATGGGAGTTACATGGGAGTTACATGGGGGTTACATGGGAGTTACATGGGGGTTACATGGGGGTTATATGGGGGGCTTCTCTGGCTGGGAAACTGGGCGACTCTCTGCCTTCAGCGACGCAAAGTTATTGCTCTGCCGCTCAGTGCAGGCGTTCTGCCATTAGTCCTGATAGGGTCCCGCTGGGGCTGCTGGGTAATGGGACTGTAAGGGGATAGATAGATAGATAGATACACGGATAGATAGATAGATAGATAGATAGATACATACACGGATAGATAGATAGAGATAGATAGATAGATACACGGATAGATAGATAGATAGATACACGGATAGATAGATAGATAGATAGATAGATAGATACACGGATAGATAGATAGATAGATACACGGATAGATAGATAGATAGATACACGGATAGATAGATAGATAGATAGATAGATAGATAGATAGATAGATAGATACACGGATAGATAGATAGAGATAGATAGATAGATACACGGATAGATAGATAGATACACGGATAGATAGATAGATAGATACACGGATAGATAGATAGATAGATAGATAGATAGATACACGGATAGATAGATAGATAGATACACGGATAGATAGATAGATAGATACACGGATAGATAGATAGATAGATAGATAGATAGATAGATACATACACGGATAGATAGATAGAGATAGATAGATAGATACACGGATAGATAGATAGATAGATAGATACACGGATAGATAGATGATAAATAGATGATAAATAGATAGATGATAGATAGATAGACAGACAGACAGAGAGATAGATAGATACACAGATAGAGATAAATAGATAGATAGACAGGGAGCTAGAGCCTAGTTTATTAATATTAGGTGTAGGAGCTGCCATATATATATATATACCCCCCACTGAAACAGCCCAGTGACCCCCAGTGACCAGCAGGAAGGATATGGATCATTTCATGCAGAGACAGACTGTGTATGTTTGGGGGTAACGTCTCCTTGAATTGCTGCTGCCGGGGAGCCAATCGGGGCGGCCCATGTCTGGCTGGGGGTGTATGTTGGGTAATCAGGGAAATATTTACCCAGCATCCCCCCCCCCATCTCAAGTGACGGCCCCCACCCAAGTGACCCCTGTACGTAGAGCTGGAGGCTCCTGTGGGGCAAGTTATAACCTGCCCCAGGGCAAGAGCCTTAGTTACCCTTTAGGCACCACTTACTGGGGGGGGGGGGTTCGGGGGAAGGAAATCCCTGCCGGGGGGCCCAATAGGAGACCCCATGTGTAATATTGGGGTAATGTGCAACTCCCAGCAACCCCCACTCACCCCTTCAGGTAGAACCCTGCTATTGGGGGGGGGGGGGGGGGGCTGCAGGTTTAAGCAGAAAGGTTACAGAATCTCACTAAGTACTTCTTAAATGTTCCTGATAATTCCACCTCTATTCCCAGCCTGCCCGGGGGGGTCCCACATTCACTGTGATAATAGCAAGTTAGCATATTCACAGCCCCCCCCCATGGAAATCAGCCGCAATAACACCCTCATTTACAGCTTATTGTGTGCCCAGAACATTCCTTCTCTGTATATTTGTATTTATACATATGGGTAGGGGGTGCCATAGTGTTTCCCTTAGACAGTACAGTATGGGGGTACAGCTTATTGTGTGCCCAGAACATTCCCTCTCTGTATATTTGTATTTATACATATGGGTAGGGGGTGCCATAGTGTTTCCCTTAGACAGTACAGTATGGGGGTACAGCTTATTGTGTGCCCAGAACATTCCTTCTCTGTATATTTGTATTTATACATATGGGTAGGGGGTGCCATAGTGTTTCCCTTAGACAGTACAGTATGGGGGTACAGCTTATTGTGTGCCCAGAACATTCCCTCTCTGTATATTTGTATTTATACATATGGGTAGGAGGTGCCATAGTGTTTCCCTTAGACAGTACAGTATGGGGGTACAGCTTATTGTGTGCCCAGAACATTCCTTCTCTGTATATTTGTATTTATACATATGGGTAGGGGGTGCCATAGTGTTTCCCTTAGACAGTACAGTATGGGGGTACAGCTTATTGTGTGCCCAGAACATTCCTTCTCTGTATATTTGTATTTATACATATGGGTAGGAGGTGCCATAGTGTTTCCCTTAGACAGTACAGTATGGGGGTACAGCTTATTGTGTGCCCAGAACATTCCCTCTCTGTATATTTGTATTTATACATATGGGTAGGGGGTGCCATAGTGTTTCCCTTAGACAGTACAGTATGGGGGTACAGCTTATTGTGTGCCCAGAACATTCCTTCTCTGTATATTTGTATTTATACATATGGGTAGGGGGTGCCATAGTGTTTCCCTTAGACAGTACAGTATGGGGGTACAGCTTATTGTGTGCCCAGAACATTCCCTCTCTGTATATTTGTATTTATACATATGGGTAGGGGGTGCCATAGTGTTTCCCTTAGACAGTACAGTATGGGGGTGCAGCTTATTGTGTGCCCCAGAACATTCCCTCTCTGTATATTTGTATTTATACATATGGGTAGGAGGTGCCATAGTGTTTCCCTTAGACAGTACAGTATGGGGGTACAGCTTATTGTGTGCCCAGAACATTCCTTCTCTGTATATTTGTATTTATACATATGGGTAGGGGGTGCCATAGTGTTTCCCTTAGACAGTACAGTATGGGGGTACAGCTTATTGTGTGCCCAGAACATTCCCTCTCTGTATATTTGTATTTATACATATGGGTAGGAGGTGCCATAGTGTTTCCCTTAGACAGTACAGTATGGGGGTACAGCTTATTGTGTGCCCAGAACATTCCTTCTCTGTATATTTGTATTTATACATATGGGTAGGGGGTGCCATAGTGTTTCCCTTAGACAGTACAGTATGGGGGTACAGCTTATTGTGTGCCCAGAACATTCCCTCTCTGTATATTTGTATTTATACATATGGGTAGGAGGTGCCATAGTGTTTCCTTAGACATATTAATGGAATGTATGTTGTGGGGGGGGGGGGTATTTGGGGGGGCAGGAAGAGCCCACTGGGCTAACGTCGGACCCTCTTTCTGTTCAGGTGCCGAGAAGAGTCCGTTTGAGCAGGACTTTCTGGCTGCCCATAATACATACAGAAGGAAGCACGGGGCGCCCCCCCTACAGCTCAGCCGGGACCTCTGCCGATCTGCCCAGCAATGGGCCGACCACCTCCTGTCCATCCGGACCCTGGAACATAGCGGGGGCAACACCGGGGAGAACCTCTACTATAAATACAGCTCCGTTGCCAGGGAACTACCAGGTATGTGGTCCCTGACCCCAACCACTTAATACCACCAACTGCCCCCCCTACCCACCCCAGTGGCACATCCTTGGGTAAGTCAATCCACTTTTACCTCCCATCAGGCCAAGAACCCGTAGACGCATGGTATGACGAGATCAAGAACTATGACTTTGGCCGACCCGGGTTCCGCAGTAACACAGGTAACATCATGGCGGAGTAGACCTTTTGGCTTGTCCATCCCACTGAATGGTTCCTTCAACCCTATTGGCCCCACTAATTATTTTTTCATTGGTTCCTTTACACAAGGGCACTTTACTCAGGTTGTCTGGAAGGACTCTAAGGAGGTTGGAGTTGGGGTGGCCACAGACGGCAATGGTCTTTATTTCGTGGTGGGACAGTACAACCCAGCGGGGAATATCACCAACCCCGGATACTTTGAGAAGAACGTTCTGCCCGCCGGGTCATCTCCAGGACCAGATAGTGCCGAGTCTGGCAGCTCCCAGTGGAAACCAGCAGGAGGCTACAGAGAACCAACAGGAGGCTACAGAGAACCAACAGGAGGCTACAGAGAACCAACAGGAGGCTACAGAGAACCAGCAGGAGGCTTTGTAGAACCGCCCAGAAGCTTCAGAGAACCTGAAAAGACATCTAGCAACTTCAAACCCGTATCGGGATTAACCAAGCAGGGTAAGTGGTCCGGCAGTGTTGGGCATTTAGTAGTAGTGCAAAGCTGTCAGACAGAGAGCAGAGGAGGGTACTGGCCCAATGCTCTTGTTGGCCAATAGTAATGTTCTACGCAGCCCTAAAGAACCCAGTTCAAAGCTCTGGACCAGAAGAATTAGGACAAGGTTAAATACATGGTCATGGTAGAACTTGGTCTTGATCTTGAGTTAAAGTAGTGTTTGTGGAGCGTTGGTCAGAACCTTGGCCAAACAACAACTTCTTCTATTTGTCCAGCAGGAGCTGGGAGTTTTGAGCAGGAAGCTCTGGACGCGCACAATAAGTATCGACGCCAACATGGCGCACCCCAACTCCAACTCTCCCGGGAGCTGTGCGACTCCAGCCAGAAGTGGGCCGACCACCTACTCTCCATCAACGCCCTGCAGCACAGCAACACCGCCAACGGGGAGAACCTGTGGTACAAGTGGAACTCCAGCATGAGGGATGCCTCTGGTGAGACCTCTTCTGCCCCCAGTCCACATAGCAGGCGCTTCCTGCCCGGCCTGACTGGGTTATGCATAGTTACACCTGGGTACATACGCCTCCAGTGGTGGGATTATCTAGGGTTGGTCTGTTAAGCCTTCTTCTGACTTGTGTCCAACTTGTGTGACTCAGGTGCGGAGGTGGTGGAAACGTGGTACAACGAGATTAAGGATTATAGCTTTGGCCGGCCGGGCTTCCAGTCTAACACAGGTAAGTGGTTCCCCTCCCTTCCTTCTTGATACGGTTGACTGAGATGGAATTTACTGTGTTTCAACTCGTTCCCAAAGCCATTGAACCCCTGAACTTGTTGGAAGCTCTCCATGCCAACGGCTCCACCTGTAAAGGTCATGGAACCCGTAAGAAGCTCCATTGTATTAGAAGAATTAGGGACTGGTGATGGGGTGGGGTCTCCAGCTCTGAAGGGTTGGGTGGAGTCTTCGGCCTGAAACGCGTTGGCTTCTCTTCCAGGTCACTTTACACAGGTTGTCTGGAAAGACTCCAGAGAGGTTGGCGTTGCCAAAGCTGTGGATGGCAAAGGAATGGTGATAGCGGTGGCGCAGTACAGCCCAGCTGGCAACATCACCAACCCCGGCTACTTCCAGAAGAACGTTCTGCCGAAGGGAACTCCTGTATCCGATACGGGAACAAGCCCCACCGCCAGGGGAACCTCGTATCTAGGAACACGCGGAACAGACTCGGCCTCGTCACCTACAGGTAATTGATTGAAAATGGCCAATGGGACAATGACCGTTCCCCCCCCCCACCCTCGGTTGTCCTACATGAGACTGAGATGATCTTCATATGTTCGTTTCACTTTTCCAGCAGATTCCAGAGAATTTGCCCTTGAGTTCCTGAAGGCCAATAACGTTTATCGATCACGCCACGGGGCAAAACCGCTGCAGCTCAACTCGAAGATAAGTCAGGAAGCCCAACGGTGGGCGGAGCATCTCCTCAACCTGAAGACTTTAAAGCACAGTGACACGTCCCATGGGGAGAATATCTGGGCTAAATCTGGAGGCCCCTCCATCACCGTCACAGGTACCAGGCCTATCTGTCCTAATCCTTGAGCTGGTCTACCTTGGGCTGGTCTACCTTGGGCTGGTCTAACCTTGGGCTGGTCCAACCTTGGGCTTGTCTACCTTTGACTGGTCCAACCTTGGGCTGGTCTACCTTGCAGTGGTGGCAGGGGGGTCCAACCTGAAGGCTAGTTGATCTAGCCCAAGGATAGGGTCTAAGGACGTCTCTTGATCTTATGTCTCTCCATCTTCCATGGAATTGTTCTTCTAATTCTCTCTTTGTTCCGACCCAGGGCAAGAAGTGGCCGACAGCTGGTACAAAGAAGAGAAGAATTACAACTTCTCCAAGCCCGGATACCAGGCCGACACAGGTGGGCAATGTCCCTCAGTAAAGGCTGCCCCCTTGAGTTATGGAACATTAGGTCCGGCTGGGCAGATCTCCCAATGACGTCCCCTCTCTCATCCCTGCAGGTCATTTCACCCAGATGGTGTGGAAAGCCTCCAAGGAGGTGGGTGTTGGTCTGGCCTCCAGCGGCAAAGGGATGTTGATTGTGGTGGCCCAGTATAACCCCAGTGGGAACATCACCAACCCGGGATTCTACGGCCGCAACATCCTCCCTCGAGGCTCCAAGGTGACCGATGACGACGGTGATGAGGATGGTTTTGTGAAGAGTCCAAGTTCCACTGCTGTTCTACCCATTCCAGGTGGGCACTGCTAGTACCACTAGGGCAATAAAGCCTCGTACTTTGCCCCCCCTCAGGGCACCCCCCCTCCAACAAGATGTATCTCAATAGAGGCCCTTTAGCACGAATGGTGAGACTTCCCACTGCACCATGGGAAGTGGGACAATCCATCCCTGAGTTAGAATGGAATAGTCCGTGGTCGGCCATGAGTCATATAAGGGCAAGAGTTGAAATCTGCCCCCGAGTATCAGTAAGGGGGGGTCGTTTCTCTGCCTTTCCTGGAGGCGAATCCCAGCCAGACGGAGAGGCCGCAGGGAATTCCAGGCGGTTTCCAACTGCTCGTGGTTTAGTCATTAGTCACCGTTCCTCGGAAGGGGGGGCGCGGGGTTAAATGCTGGAACGCACCCCA
Organism: Xenopus tropicalis; assembly: GCF_000004195.4. Lineage (NCBI taxonomy): Eukaryota > Metazoa > Chordata > Amphibia > Anura > Pipidae > Xenopus > Xenopus tropicalis. The sequence goes on from NC_030684.2 coordinate 2,061,403, forward strand.
AATCTTTCTTCTTTACCCCAGAAGCCAAGGTCAGACTGGGGATGTGTGAGGCCCACCAAGCTGCCCCCCCAGGGGCCCCCAATGAGTTACAGTGGGAATCAGGGGCCGGGGGGGGGGGCACAAGGAATTCACTCGCCTTTTCCCATGTTTACAGAGAAGGAGCTGAAAAGCTTCCGGAAGGATCTGCTCAGTGAGCACAATCAGTACCGTAAGCTCCACGGCGCCGGGGCCCTCCAGCTCAGCGTGGCCCTTTCCCAGGATGCACAGAAGTGGGCGGATCACTTAGTAGGGAAACGTGCCCTGCAGAACAGCGACACCCACCATGGGGAGAACCTGTGGTACCGATGGGGGACCAACACCAGCTTGCCCACAGGTAAGTACTTACCCACAACCTCTGCTATGTCTGTACTTCCTGCTCCTGGGCTGCTCTCTTTCCCATGGTCAGGCAGGAACCTCCCCCTGGGTAAGTGAATCCAATCTCCCCCCAGTACTTACCCAGGTACAGAGCTCTGATTCTCTGTACTTCCTGCTCCTGGGCTGCTCTCTTTCCCATGGTCAGGCAGGAACCTCCCCCTGGGTAAGTGAATCCAATCTCCCCCCAGTACTTACCCAGGTACAGAGCTCTGATTCTCTGTACTTCCTGCTCCTGGGCTGCTCTCTTTCCCATGGTCAGGCAGGAACCCCCCCCTGGGTAAGTGAATCCAATCTCCCCCCAGTACTTACCCAGGTACAGAGCTCTGATTCTCTGTACTTCCTGCTCCTGGGCTGCTCTCTTTCCCATGGTCAGGCAGGAACCCCCCCCCCTGGGTAAGTGAATCCAATCTCCCCCCAGTACTTACCCAGGTACAGAGCTCTGATTCTCTGTACTTCCTGCTCCTGGGCTGCTCTCTTTCCCATGGTCAGGCAGGAACCTCCCACTGGGTAAGTGAATCCAATCTCCCCCAGTACTTACCCAGGTACAGAGCTCTGATTCTCTGTACTTCCTGCTCCTGGGCTGCTCTCTTTCCCATGGTCAGGCAGGAACCCCCCCCCCCTGGGTAAGTGAATCCAATCTCCCCCCAGTACTTACCCAGGCACAGAGCTTTGATTCTCTGTACTTCCTGCTCCTGGGCTGCTCTCTTTCCCATGGTCAGGCAGGAACCCCCCCCCTGGGTAAGTGAATCCAATCTCCCCCAGTACTTACCCAGGTACAGAGCTCTGATTCTCTGTACTTCCTGCTCCTGGGCTGCTCTCTTTCCCATGGTCAGGCAGGAACCTCCCCCTGGGTAAGTGAATCCAATCTCCCCCCAGTACTTACCCAGGTACAGAGCTCTGATTCTCTGTACTTCCTGCTCCTGGGCTGCTCTCTTTCCCGTGGTCAGGCAGGAACCCCCCCTGGGTAAGTGAATCCAATCTCCCCCACAGTACTTACCCAGGTACAGAGCTCTGATTCTCTGTACTTCCTGCTCCTGGGCTGCTCTCTTTCCCATGGTCAGGCAGGAACCTCCCCCTGGGTAAGTGAATCCAATCTCCCCCCAGTACTTACCCAGGTACAGAGCTCTGATTCTCTGTACTTCCTGCTCCTGGGCTGCTCTCTTTCCCATGGTCAGGCAGGAACCTCTGAATATCTCCCTATTGCCACCCCCAGTTGTACTTATTACCCCTTACCCATAATGCCTGTCTCCATTGCGTCTCTCCCAGGGAAAGAAGTGGCTGAGTCCTGGTACAATGAGAATGCCAAATACAGTTTCGCCACCCCCGGATTCCAGAGCGGTTCAGGTGAGTGAGAGATCATTATTTAAAGACAGAGGGGCAATTAATACGCCCCCCCAATTTATTAATACCAATTAGGAAGTTCACCATGATTTTTTCTCTGTATAAATCACTGAGCTGCCATGCTGATTGCTTAACTAAAGCTGCAGTTTGAGTAGAAGCCAGCAGATGGTGCCATTACTCTTACTATGGAAATTAGCGCCCTCTTCTGGCGGATATGCTAACTGCAGCTACAGATGAATTCTCTGTATTATTAGGCAATGGGAGACCCCAAACCATGGCCAATAATGTGCCTCTGCCCCCCCCCCGCAGGGAACTTCACGCAGATGATATGGAAGTCTTCCTCGCAGGTGGGCTTCGGCCTCAGCACAGACAACAAGGGAATGTACATTGCCGTGGGCTTCTACGACCCGGCGGGCAACATCGCCAACAAGGGCTACTTCGAGGATAACGTCCTGCCCAGGAAGAAGTGAAAGAGCCCAAGCCACCAATCAGGGCGAAGGACACATGTTTGGACTCAGGGAATCCGAGTAGTTTATTTCTTTTTATTCTCCTATTTCAGTGCAAGGATAGGCAGGGAGGATCATGGGATATATTCCTTGCAATGGCTGTTAGTCGGGTTAGGGGTAGCCTTTAGGCCTGGCATGGCACCCTGGGGTCCCACAATGCACCCCGTGCCGTTTCCCTTACTGATATCACAAGCTACCCCATTGGGGGGCAAGTCCTGCTGCATTTACACCCCCTGCCCCTCCCACATTTATGCCACTGTATGAAGCACTTAATCAGCCCACTTGTATGTAGCCCCGCCCCCTGGGACTAAAGTTGGGCACACACTGAATCCCCTTGGTCACATGAACAAATGAGGGGCTCATTAGCCAATATGGCTGCCTATGCACTGGGGGGTCATGTACAAAGGGTTAATGGGCATGTACTGATATAAGCACAAATATCACATTTATCAACTATAAACCCAGTGAGAATAAGGAATGAATGGATATTGGGGAGTTGTATCAGGAGTCAGAACCAGCAGTGCAGGGAAGGGAAAGGGACAGACACAGTGACAGTTACACATAACTATAAACCCAGTGAGAATGAGGAATGAATGGATATTGGGGAGTTGTATCAGGAGTCAGAACCAGCAGTGCAGGGAAGGGAAAGGGACAGACACAGTGACAGTTACACATAACTATAAACCCAGTGAGAATGAGGAATGAATGGATATTGGGGAGTTGTATCAGGAGTCAGAACCAGCAGTGCAGGGAAGGGAAAGGGACAGACACAGTGACAGTTACACATAACTATAAACCCAGTGAGAATGAGGGATGAATGGGTATTGGGGAGTTGTATCAGGAGTCAGAACCAGCAGTGCAGGGAAGGGAAAGGGACAGACACAGTGACAGTTACACATAACTATAAACCCAGTGAGAATGAGGGATGAATGGATATTGGGGAGTTGTATCAGGAGTCAGAACCAGCAGTGCAGGGAAGGGACAGACACAGTGACAGTTACACATAACTATAAACCCAGTGAGAATGAGGAATGAATGGGTATTGGGGAGTTGTATCAGGAGTCAGAACCAGCAGTGCAGGGAAGGGAAAGGGACAGACACAGTGACAGTTACACATAACTATAAACCCAGTGAGAATGAGGAATGAATGGGTATTGGGGAGTTGTATCAGGAGTCAGAACCAGCAGTGCAGGGAAGGGAAAGGGACAGACACAGTGACAGTTACACATAACTATAAACCCAGTGAGAATGAGGGATGAATGGATATTGGGGAGTTGTATCAGGAGTCAGAACCAGCAGTGCAGGGAAGGGAAAGGGACAGACACAGTGACAGTTACACATAACTATAAACCCAGTGAGAATGAGGGATGAATGGATATATTTGGGTTTACTTGCCCTTTAGGCTTACACACAGACTAGGCCACCTACCCACATACAATGTAAGTACTTACAGTTCATGAAACTCCTAGTAACGTGGGTTAATATGCCCTTTATTCCCTGCTATACACACAGCTGATCTAATGGCCGTTGCCCCTCCCACTGACGCCGGTCGCTTTATTGCCCTTATGGTTTTACCCCCCGTAGCACTGTGTATAAGGTACTGGCTTTTTATACTGGGGGTCCTGCTGTTTAATGGAATGAAACCACTAACGGCCCAGTCAGGAGCCGGCGTGAATGTTCCGACTACTGAACGGTACCGAGAGTCTCGCCTCGTAGAGATTGTATTTTGTATTAAAGCACATTTTCCCTTTATACTCGGCTGTGCATGTTATTTAGGGTCCCCCCCCCCCAGTCAGTAATGCCACGTGCCCTTCTGTATTTTGCCCCTAGGGGGCAGCAGGTCCATGTGTTACGGATCAGCTGTGTATGTGGCGCTGAATAACCTATAGCAACCAATAAGATGTTTGCATTACCAGTAAATGCTGCCTGCTGATTGGTTGCTATGGGTTACTGCCCCTGGGGACAAACTTAGTGCCTTTTATTACATAACCCTACAGGGCTATAGCCCCCGAGTACTGTGCCAGTGGGGCACTGGGAACAAACCCAGTTGCCACCGGTCCTGTTTTGACCCAGACTGTCTGATTTTCCCAACTGGGCGGGTTTCTCAAAGACTGACGCAGTGGTCGGCCAATCACTGACCACCAATGCTGTATATAGCACAGCCCCCGGTGCCCCTAGGGTTGCCACCCCGGCTTCTATCTTGGGGCAGGGGGCGGGCAGCGACGTCACAAGGGGCGGAGAGAGGGTTGCCCGTGACATCACGGGGGAGGAGAAAGGGTGGGTTGGTGATGTCACTGGGCAGGGCTACGACATAAAGATCGCCAAATGCCCGACCAATGCCCTGCCAGGCAGTCCGGGTCAAACAGGACGGGTGGCAACCCTGGGTGTTCCATGCACAACGTATAGTGCCACCAGGGCTGGGGCGGGTAGCCCACTACAGACGGATGCCCCCTATTACCTGTTACACACGTTGGCACACACACGTTGGCACACACACGTTGGCACAGGGAAGGGCATTATGTTTCAGGGTGGGACCAGCCTGCCCGGATACCCCCAGAGGGCGCCCCAGCCAAGGGCAGTTCCCAGCAGCCCACCTATTACATTTAGCAATGCTGGGCTCTCCGGTGGGCACTAGGGGTGCCAGTGTGACACTCGCCCATCCCTGCTCTCTGTGTCACCACCAGCTGTCACCCCGTTACATCAGAGCTAATGGCGCAATTAGGTGCTGTCAGTCCTGCCGCCCCCACATATAAATACCTGGCGTGCCAGGGGGGCACCATATTTAGCTGTGCCACGCGTCACCGGGGAAGGATAGGGTTCCATGGGCCCTGGGGGGGGTGACGCCCCGGGGTGGTTTCCATTGCAGCCTGGAATAGAAAGGGTAAATATATCAGTATTGTTGGGCAGAGTTGCCCCAGTGGAACCTACACATGGAAAACTCCCAGCATGCAACTGGCACTGCTGGGCAATAAGAGCTTCCACCAATGGGAGTGGCACCAATGACCTCCATTAAAGGGGAGGTTCACCTTTACGTTAGCTTTTACTATATTCCTAGCAACCTTGCAATTGGTCTTCATTATTTTCAAACTTCTACAGCTTTAAAATGGGGGGGGGGGGGGTTCTGTGATATTACAGTTTTATTATCATTGATATGCAGTCATATTCTGGTGTCTTAGTGAAACCCCTGCTTGGTTGCTAAGGTAAACAAGACCCTAGCAACCAGATAGCCGCTGAAATTCCAAACTCATGAACAAAAAATGAAGGCCAATTGCAAATAGTCTCAGAATAGCATCGTCTACGTCACACGAACAGTTAATTTAAAGGTGAACTACCCCTTAAAATACCCCTGGATCAAAGGGCAACTGCTTATTTTGCCATGGCAGGCGTCGTTGGCATTCCGGGCATGCTGGGAATTCTTGCTAAAGGCAGGGGCATATAAGATGGCACTTCCTACCCCATTCCTGAGGGGGGGTTGACGTCACGGGACATTGCAGCAGTGTTTGCTGGGTGAGCTCACACGGGGGGGGGGGGGGTATAAAATCCATTGCAGCCTGCAGCTCCCCCCCAACCATGGCAACGGGGGCTATTTAGTGGCTGCTTTCCCAATGTTGGACCCCCCCCCCCCGCAAAAGCAATATAATTCCATGGGCCGACCCAAAGTAAATAGTCAGCTCCTATGTGTCGGCCCTGTTACCCCGCAGGGGTGGCAAAAATTAACCCTTTGCATAACAGCGCAGAGGGCAAGGTTCTACCCAATCCAGCGACTTGCCCAGGGTCAGACCTGATCCTTCTAGCCACTGGCCGGGGGGGTGGTGGGGGCCCCTGCAGGAAGGGGGTGTGAAGGCCATGGCGGGGGGCCCCTAATACAGCAGCCCCAGTGGGCCCTGCACCCCCCAGTCCGACCCTGGACTTTCCGGGAAACGATTGGATACAAAGCTGAGCTGGTAACGAATCATCAAGGCAAAAAAGTCACCAAGAAAAATGTGGGCGAGAAAAAAAAGTCGCCCCAAAAAACACCCACTGACTTTAATGCATTTGGAGTGAGAAAAAAAGTCGCCAATTGACTTCAATGCGTTAAACGAATTTTTCGCTAAACAGATTGGCTCATCATGCTGCCTGCAGTACCACTTCTCACCACTGTGGCGCTGTAGTACTAACATTACCTGTATGGGTACCAGCTATTGCCCCATTGGGGGGGAACATTTAATTTGATTATTACACCCCCCCCGGGGGCACCATTGGGGGCAGAGGGTAAGTCGGATATATACCCACCCAAACATAAACACCAGCAGCCGTGCCAGTCCCCCAGACAAATACTCTGATTCATGGGCTAAAAATACTCGCCCACTGGCAGCCAATCACGGTGCTGGAAAGAGTTATTTTGGTTGCCGTACGCACTTCATTTAGAAACCAGGTTACCGGGCCTGGCTGCCTGGAGATTAACCTCAGCGCTTCCAATGGCTTAAAGGGGAAGTAAAATCCTAAGGAAACACCAAGGGGGTAAATCTGCAACACATACAGCAGGGCTTAACTATGAACTACAACTCCCAGCATCCTAGGATCATTTTGCAGCAGATGCCAGAAAGCACTGCCTCGCACTGGGATTGGCTGCCTCACACTCTCTCTCTGGGTTCCTGCCTGACCATGGGAAAGAGAGCAGCCCAGGAGCAGGAAGTACAGAGAATCAGAGCTCTGTACCTGGGTAAGTACTGGGGGGAGATTGGATTCACTTACCCAGGGGGGGGGGGGGGGTTCCTGCCTGACCATGGGAAAGAGAGCAGCCCAGGAGCAGGAAGTACAGAGAATCAGAGCTCTGTACCTGGGTAAGTACTGGGGGGAGATTGGATTCACTTACCCAGGGGGAGGTTCCTGCCTGACCATGGGAAAGAGAGCAGCCCAGGAGCAGGAAGTACAGAGAATCAGAGCTCTGTACCTGGGTAAGTACTGGGGGGAGATTGGATTCACTTACCCAGGGGGGGTTCCTGCCTGACCATGGGAAAGAGAGCAGCCCAGGAGCAGGAAGTACAGAGAATCAGGCAGGGGATTGTGTGGTAATGCCAGGCCTGGGCAGGGGGCAGTATGTTGGCCCAGGTCCGAGCAGGACTAGCCACACAGCTGGCGTTCATGTGCGCTAACATTGCGCTTCTCAGCCAACAAAGGGAAAGGCCATAAATACCCTGTAAGGGGCAGAAATGAGGGGGGGGGGGGGGAAACGCTCAGCACCTTGTCCTGGGAACTCACTCATTCAGGTCTTTGGGGCTTGAATGCCTGATTGGCCACAGAGAGTCAGGAAGGGAGGAGTTTGCAGGTAGGGTTACCACTGGCACTGGCGCTGGCTGGGTGGCATCCCTACATGGGGCAGTGCAGCACTGGGGCACCTGGGGCAGTCCAGGACTGGGGCACCTGGGGCAGTGCGGGACTGGGGCACCTGGGGCAGTGCGGGACTGGGGTACCTGGGGCAGTGCGGGACTGGGGCACCTGGGGCAGTCCAGGACTGGGGCACCTGGGGCAGTGCGGGACTGGGGCACCTGGGGCAGTGCGGGACTGGGGCACCTGGGGCAGTGCGGGACTGGGGCACCTGGGGCAGTGCGGGACTGGGGTACCTGGGGCCCCACCAGCGGATCTGGCACAAATGAAGCTGCACAGCTGAATGCCACTCACGCTAAGGGGCCCAAGGAGATGCCCACTTACTGCCCCCCAGCCCACCTGTCCCTGTGGGCACCGGGCAGGATGGATTTGGACCCTTTACCCCCAAATAAGCACTGAACGAGCAGCACTGGGCTCCCCGCCGACTGGCACCACTGTATCCCCCCCCACTGGCACCGCTGTATCCCCCCCCACTGGCACCGCTGTACCCCCCCCCACTGGCACCGCTGTATCCCCCCCCCACTGGCACCGCTGTATCCCCCCCCACTGGCACCGCTGTATCCCCCCCCACTGGCACCGCTGTACCCCCCCCCCACTGGCACCGCTGTATCCCCCCCCCACTGGCACCGCTGTATCCCCCCCCACTGGCACCGCTGTACCCCCCCCCACTGGCACCGCTGTATCCCCCCCACTGGCACCGCTGTATCCCCCCCCACTGGCACCGCTGTATCCCCCCCCACTGGCACCGCTGTATCCCCCCCCCACTGGCACCGCTGTATCCCCCCCCCACTGGCACCGCTGTATCCCCCCCCCACTGGCACCGCTGTACCCCCCCCCCACTGGCACCGCTGTATCCCCCCCCACTGGCACCGCTGTACCCCCCCCACTGGCACCGCTGTATCCCCCCCCCACTGGCACCGCTGTATCCCCCCCCACTGGCACCGCTGTATCCCCCCCCTGACTCACTCGCTGGCACTCAGGCCTGTAGCTGGTTGCTCTGCTTTTCCACTTGGCCCAAACCCAATGTGTCAGTCCTACTGACCTTTCTATAGGCACTTGGGCCACACAAGGGCCCCTCTGTGCCCCCCCCAGTACCGAGAGTGGAAAGAGTTTCCCATCACTGTGAGGCTATTGGCTGGAAAATAATCCCTCAGCCTTGGGTCGGGCACCTCATCCAGCCAAGCGGTGCCCTGTGCCCGGTGCGTAAGGCTTTAGTCACCTCCACTTCTACTGACACAAACATCCATTAAACTGGGGAGTAATAGCTTCTCCCTCACAGGGTGGGGCAGGTCTGCTCTGCTTCTGAACTTACTGCCCCCCCAAAGGATAATCTTGGATTCACTTACCCAGGGGGAGGTTCCTGCCTGACCATGGGAAAGAGAGCAGCCCAGGAGCAGGAAGTACAGAGAATCAGAGCTCTGTACCTGGGTAAGTACTGGGGGGAGATTGGATTCACTTACCCGGGGGGGGGGTTCCTGCCTGACCATGGGAAAGAGAGCAGCCCAGGAGCAGGAAGTACAGAGAATCAGAGCTCTGTACCTGGGTAAGTACTGGGGGGAGATTGGATTCACTTACCCAGGGGGAGGTTCCTGCCTGACCATGGGAAAGAGAGCAGCCCAGGAGCAGGAAGTACAGAGAATCAGAGCTCTGTACCTGGGTAAGTACTGGGGGGAGATTGGATTCACTTACCCAGGGGGAGGTTCCTGCCTGACCATGGGAAAGAGAGCAGCCCAGGAGCAGGAAGTACAGAGAATCAGAGCTCTGTACCTGGGTAAGTACTGGGGGGAGATTGGATTCACTTACCCAGGGGGTGGTTCCTGCCTGACCATGGGAAAGAGAGCAGCCCAGGAGCAGGAAGTACAGAGAATCAGAGCTCTGTACCTGGGTAAGTACTGGGGGAGATTGGATTCACTTACCCGGGGGGGGTTCCTGTCTGACCATGGGAAAGAGAGCAGCCCAGGAGCAGGAAGTACAGAGAATCAGAGCTCTGTACCTGGGTAAGTACTGGGGGGAGATTGGATTCACTTACCCAGGGGGAGGTTCCTGCCTGACCATGGGAAAGAGAGCAGCCCAGGAGCAGGAAGTACAGAGAATCAGAGCTCTGTACCTGGGTAAGTACTGGGGGGGGATTGGATTCACTTACCCAGGGGGGGGTTCCTGCCTGACCATGGGAAAGAGAGCAGCCCAGGAGCAGGAAGTACAGAGAATCAGAGCTCTGTACCTGGGTAAGTACTGGGGGGAGATTGGATTCACTTACCCAGGGGGGGGTTCCTACCTGACCATGGGAAAGAGAGCAGCCCAGGAGCAGGAAGTACAGAGAATCAGAGCTCTGTACCTGGGTAAGTACTGGGGGGAGATTGGATTCACTTACCCAGGGGGAGGTTCCTGCCTGACCATGGGAAAGAGAGCAGCCCAGGAGCAGGAAGTACAGAGAATCAGAGCTCTGTACCTGGGTAAGTACTGGGGGGAGATTGGATTCACTTACCCAGGGGGAGGTTCCTGCCTGACCATGGGAAAGAGAGCAGCCCAGGAGCAGGAAGTACAGAGAATCAGAGCTCTGTACCTGGGTAAGTACTGGGGGAGATTGGATTCACTTACCCGGGGGGGGGTTCCTGTCTGACCATGGGAAAGAGAGCAGCCCAGGAGCAGGAAGTACAGAGAATCAGCTCTGTACCTGGGTAAGTACTGGGGGGGGATTGGATTCACTTACCCAGGGGGGGGTTCCTGCCTGACCATGGGAAAGAGAGCAGCCCAGGAGCAGGAAGTACAGAGAATCAGAGCTCTGTACCTGGGTAAGTACTGGGGGGAGATTGGATTCACTTACCCAGGGGGGGGGGGTTTCCTGCCTGACCATGGGAAAGAGAGCAGCCCAGGAGCAGGAAGTACAGAGAATCAGAGCTCTGTACCTGGGTAAGTACTGGGGGGAGATTGGATTCACTTACCCAGGGGGAGGTTCCTGCCTGACCATGGGAAAGAGAGCAGCCCAGGAGCAGGAAGTACAGAGAATCAGAGCTCTGTACCTGGGTAAGTACTGGGGGGAGATTGGATTCACTTACCCAGGGGGAGGTTCCTGCCTGACCATGGGAAAGAGAGCAGCCCAGGAGCAGGAAGTACAGAGAATCAGAGCTCTGTACCTGGGTAAGTACTGGGGGGAGATTGGATTCACTTACCCAGGGGGGGGGGGGTTCCTGCCTGACCATGGGAAAGAGAGCAGCCCAGGAGCAGGAAGTACAGAGAATCACAGCTCTGTACCTGGGTAAGTACTGGGGGGAGATTGGATTCACTTACCCATGGGGGGGGGGGTTCCTGTCTGACCATGGGAAAGAGAGCAGCCCAGGAGCAGGAAGTACAGAGAATCAGAGCTCTGTACCTGGGTAAGTACTGGGGGGGGATTGGATTCACTTACCCAGGGGGAGGTTCCTGCCTGACCATGGGAAAGAGAGCAGCCCAGGAGCAGGAAGTACAGAGAATCAGAGCTCTGTACCTGGGTAAGTACTGGGGGGAGATTGGATTCACTTACCCAGGGGGAGGTTCCTGCCTGACCATGGGAAAGAGAGCAGCCCAGGAGCAGGAAGTACAGAGAATCACAGCTCTGTACCTGGGTAAGTACTGGGGGGAGATTGGATTCACTTACCCATGGGGGGGGGGGGGTTCCTGTCTGACCATGGGAAAGAGAGCAGCCCAGGAGCAGGAAGTACAGAGAATCAGAGCTCTGTACCTGGGTAAGTACTGGGGGGGGATTGGATTCACTTACCCAGGGGGAGGTTCCTGCCTGACCATGGGAAAGAGAGCAGCCCAGGAGCAGGAAGTACAGAGAATCAGAGCTCTGTACCTGGGTAAGTACTGGGGGGAGATTGGATTCACTTACCCAGGGGGGGTTCCTGCCTGACCTTGGGAAAGAGAGCAGCCCAGGAGCAGGAAGTACAGAGAATCAGAGCTCTGTACCTGGGTAAGTACTGGGGGGGGATTGGATTCACTTACCCAGGGGGAGGTTCCTGCCTGACCATGGGAAAGAGAGCAGCCCAGGAGCAGGAAGTACAGAGAATCAGAGCTCTGTACCTGGGTAAGTACTGGGGGGAGATTGGATTCACTTACCCAGGGGGAGGTTCCTGCCTGATCATGGGAAAGAGAGCAGCCCAGGAGCAGGAAGTACAGAGAATCAGAGCTCTGTATCTGGGTAAGTACTGGGGGGAGATTGGATTCACTTACCCAGGGGGAGGTTCCTGTCTGACCATGGGAAAGAGAGCAGCCCAGGAGCAGGAAGTACAGAGAATCAGAGCTCTGTACCTGGGTAAGTACTGGGGGGAGATTGGATTCACTTACCCAGGGGGGGGGGGGGGGGTTCCTGTCTGACCATGGGAAAGAGAGCAGCCCAGGAGCAGGAAGTACAGAGAATCAGAGCTCTGTACCTGGGTAAGTACTGGGGGGAGATTGGATTCACTTACCCAGGGGGGAGGTTCCTGCCTGACCATGGGAAAGAGAGCAGCCCAGGAGCAGGAAGTACAGAGAATCAGAGCTCTGTATCTGGGTAAGTACTGGGGGGAGATTGGATTCACTTACCCAGGGGGAGGTTCCTGCCTGACCATGGGAAAGAGAGCAGCCCAGGAGCAGGTAGTACAGAGAATCAGAGCTCTGTACCTGGGTAAGTACTGGGGGGAGATTGGATTCACTTACCCAGGGGGGAGGTTCCTGCCTGACCATGGGAAAGAGAGCAGCCCAGGAGCAGGAAGTACAGAGAATCAGAGCTCTGTATCTGGGTAAGTACTGGGGGGAGATTGGATTCACTTACCCAGGGGGAGGTTCCTGCCTGACCATGGGAAAGAGAGCAGCCCAGGAGCAGGAAGTACAGAGAATCAGAGCTCTGTATCTGGGTAAGTACTGGGGGGAGATTGGATTCACTTACCCAGGGGGAGGTTCCTGCCTGACCATGGGAAAGAGAGCAGCCCAGGAGCAGGAAGTACAGAGAATCAGAGCTCTGTACCTGGGTAAGTACTGGGGGTCACAGTTGAATCCTATGTAAACCTATCCAGACTGAAGTAAAGTTATACAGACAAAGTATAGGGATACTAACAGAGTAACACAAGGGCCCCTATAGGTTCCCCAGGGGCTCAGTAGCCCAGTACCAGCAGCCAGGAGCCCAGTCACAAGTCACGGTACAATTTACAGTAGTGGAAAGAGCGCTGAGTAAATCCGCACACAAATTACTCTGAGTTTATTTTTACCCCAGGCTTTTTATAGCCAGGAATTGTGTATATAAACCTGCCCGGATTTATTTCCGAGATGCCAAAACATAGCAAAATGAAATACGGGGTAAATATTATTTTCTGATTGATTGCAGGCCCCCGAGTGTTTGTGTATGGGCACACAGAGACCGGAGCTGGGGCGGAACAGTAACCCCACGGCTGTTATTTTGGGCCAAGTCCGTCTTTCAGGATCGCCCCTTTGAAAACAGAGGGAGACGTGTAAAACAAACCCCTGCGGTTAAACCCATGCCTGGAAGGCTTCCTAATTTCAGGAAGATTTACTGGCCCTTAATCGGTTGCCAAAAAGGGCAAGAGATGAAAGTGCTACAGTAAGAAGCCCTCGGCCACTGCTGAACTTTCCAGTAAATGGAGTTTAACCCTTGCTGGGGTCAGAGGGAGAGCACAGAATGGAATGCTCTGGGCAAAGCGCTGGGGCACTGAAGCTTTTCATGGGGCAAATTCCAGCACAGGGGTAGTAACTGTACTGAGGGTCACCATCAGTAACTAATGGGCCCCCCGTACAAGTTACCCCCCCATGTACACAAGGGGCAGTACCAAACATTGGCCACGCCCCCTGCGTTGGAAAAGACGCATAATTAGCAGCCCTGAACTTTAACCCCTGGAGGGGCGAATAACCATAAGGGCCAGAATGCAGTAGGAGAAAGCAAACCCATTAAATCTATGTTATAGAAAGGCCTATTCTTAGCCACTTTTCAATTGGTCTTCATTTTTGTTTTAGTTTCTGAATTATTTATGTTCTTTGCAGCTTTCAAATGGGGGTCAGTGACCCCAGCAGCCAAACCCTATTGCTCTGTGAGGCTCCAGTTTTATTGTTATTGTTACTTTTTATTCCTTATCTTTCTATTCAGCCCCTCCCCTATTTATATACCAGCCTCTCATTCAATCCACTCCCTGGTTGCTAAGGTAATTGGAGCCCTAGCAACAGGGTCAGTGACCCCAGCAGCCAAACCCTATTGCTCTGTGAGGCTCCAGTTTTATTGTTATTGTTACTTTTTATTCCTTATCTTTCCATTCAGCCCCTCCCCTATTCATATACCAGCCTCTCATCCAAACTATTCCCTGGTTGCTAAGGTAATTTGAGCCCTAGCAACAGGATAACTGACCCCGGCAGCCAAACCCTATTGCTCTGTGAGGCTCCAGTTTTATTGTTAGTTACTTTTTATTCCTTATCTTTCTATTCAGCCCCTCCCCTATTCATATTCCCGCCTCTCATTCAAACCACTCCATGGTTGCTAAGGTAACTTGAGCCCTAGCAACAGGGTAACTAGGCCTTCTCCTATTCATGTATCGGTTTCTCATTCCAACTGCTGCCTGGTTGCCAGGGTAATTTGGACCCTAGCAACCAGAATAGCTGTTAAAATTCCAGACTGGAAAGCTGCTACACAAAAAGCTAAAAAATGAAGACCAATTGCAAATTGTCTCAGAATAAAAGTTAGTTTAAAGCTGAACCACCCCTTTGGGCGACTAAACAATAACTCAGGGCCTGGGTACCTCATTGCTATTGGGGTCAGACGGTGTCCCAGCATGAAGCTGTGTGGGGCCACTGTGGCCCCTGGGTGTGTAACAGACTAGCTAAGAGAAGCATCTCTGGGCAGCGTCAGCTCGTCGGCACTCCTCTCACACAAGCCCAGGTACAGCTTGGCGCAACGGTCAGCCTTCCACCCGGCCGTGGGCACCAACGTGGCGCAGTCATCATCCCCAGAGTTGCTAGGCTGCCCTGGCAACCAGAATCTGCAAGAGGGAGGAAGGATAATCATCAGGAGCCTTAATATCAATGGGGCACAAAACATGCAGAGGGTATGCCCCCCCTGCACCCCAGGAACCCCCCGGCATAGTCCTACCAGGATACCTAGTGCGGTAGCTGCCTGGAAATTAAAGGGTAAGTATGATGCAGAGAGTGATATTCTATAAGGTAAAGCCTAAACCTGAAAATAGTGGGGCAACCCAAATGGGAGCCCCAGGGCCCAAACCTGCATTGCTCTGCACCCCAAGGCCTTACCTGGGTTAGCTTTCCCTTTAGGAATGACCAGTCTCCTCTCCCCAGGCCCCGCCTTTCCCCATTCCTTACCTGGACTCAATGTGGCTTCCATCTTCCCAGCGCCAGTCTCCTTCCGCTTCCAGGTCTGAAAGTCCAATCCAAACTGTCTCATTCAGCAGTTCTAGCACAGAATCCTAGAACAGAGAAAGGGCAAGAGGGCAATACTGGGGTATCACATACACCCCAACCAGAGTAAAGCTGCCCCACAGCTGGGCATTTCCCTACCTGCTCTGCAGTACCGTTAATCACCACCAGATGGCCCCCTTCCTTTCTGCACCAAACAGAGCTCTCTTCCCAGCTTTCAGCCTCCGAAGACAACAAATAACAGGACGTGCCAAGGAAATGCCACCCAGAGAGGCAGAAGGGGCACACACGGGCTGTAAGAGATAGGCCAGTTAGGCTCTGCGGGGTATTCTATAGTAACCCCCCACCATTTATTACTGTGGGTTCAATGGGACCCCCATCTATAGCCAATTAAACCTAATTAGCAAAAGGAACTGAAATGTTCTGAAAGCAGTGACTATCATCTTAGTTAGCCAAAGTGGCCGGTGTTAGTGCGGCAGCCTAGGGCGGCGCTAGCCAACTATGGGTTAATAATTATAATAGGAATAATAATTGCAGGGGGTGGGGCCTATGTGTGCATAGCTGGACATGTGACAACGGAGGAGTGGGGGCTCATTAATCAAGTATAATCTACAATCATTTCCCAAACTGTAAATTATATCCTTAGAAACGCTGCTCAGTGATGTCATCAGTTATAATCGGAGCTTAGTGATGTCATTTCTGTCACCTGACTCACGGAAACTTGTATATTATAATACAGTACCCCCTGTTGTATAATATGAGGATATTAGAAGTCACCTTGGAGTTCCATGACCTGTATAAAAGCACTCGGCCTTCAGCCTCGTCCCTTTATACGGTCATGGAACTCCTCGGGGACTTATAATATCCCTATATGTTACAATAGGGGGCACTTTATTCACTATATATTATAAGGAACTCCTCGGGGACTTATAATATCCCTATATGTTACAATAGGGGGCACTTTATTCACTATATATTATAAGGAACTCCTCAGGGGCTTATAATATCCCTATATGTTACAATAGGGGGCACTTTATTCACTATATATTATAAGGAACTCCTCGGGGACTTATAATATCCTTATATGTTACAATAGGGGGCACTTAATTCACTTTATATTATAAGGAACCCCTCGGGGGCTTATAATATCCCTATATGTTACAATAGGGGGCACTTTATTCACTATATATTATAAGGAACTCCTCGGGGACTTATAATATCCTTATATGTTACAATAGGGGGCACTTTATTCACTATATATTATAAGGAACTCCTCGGGGACTTATAATATCCTTATATGTTACAATAGGGGGCACTTTATTCACTATATATTATAAGGAACTCCTCGGGGGCTTATAATATCCCTATATGTTACAATAGGGGGCACTTTATTCACTATATATTATAAGGAACTCCTCGGGGGCTTATATCCCTATATGTTACAATAGGGGGCACTTTATTCACTATATATTATAAGGAACCCCTCGGGGGCTTATAATATCCCTATATGTTACAATAGGGGGCACTTTATTCACTATATATTATAAGGAACCCCTCGGGGGCTTATAATATCCCTATATGTTACAATAGGGGGCACTTTATTCACTATATATTATAAGGAACTCCTCAGGGGCTTATAATATCCCTATATGTTACAATAGGGGGCACTTTATTCACTATATATTATAAGGAACTCCTCGGGGGCTTATAATATCCCTATATGTTACAATAGGGGGCACTTTATTCACTATATATTATAAGGAACCCCTCGGGGGCTTATAATATCCCTATATGTTACAATAGGGGGCACTTTATTCACTATATATTATAAGGAACTCCTCAGGGGCTTATAATATCCCTATATGTTACAATAGGGGGCACTTTATTCACTATATATTATAAGGAACTCCTCGGGGGCTTATAATATCCCTATATGTTACAATAGGGGGTACTTTAGTCACTATATATTATAAGGAACTCCTCGGGGGCTTATAATACCCCTATATGTTACAATAGGGGGCACTTTATTCACTATATATTATAAGGAACCCCTCGGGGGCTTATAATATCCCTATATGTTACAGTGGGGGTTATTTATTCACTATATATTATAAGGAACCCCTCGGGGGCTTATAATATCCCTATATGTTACAATAGGGGGCACTTTATTCACTATATATTATAAGGAACCCCTCGGGGGCTTATAATATCCCTATATGTTACAATAGGGGGCACTTTATTCACTATATATTATAAGGAACCCCTCGGGGGCTTATAATATCCCTATATGTTACAATAGGGGGCACTTTATTCACTATATATTATAAGGAACCCCTCGGGGGCTTATAATATCCCTATATGTTACAATAGGGGGTACTTTACTCAGTATATATTGCCCCCATACAACCCCCTGACTCACAGTCGCTCTCAGAATCCCGTAGGCCGCAGTGCTGGAGCAGTGGGCCCTCCCGGGGAATGAAGTAGTAAGTCCCTTTCAGCTGCTCATAGGTTCCCTGCAGGGCCCGGGACTGGTTGCTATGGTTCTGATAGGTGGTCTCTAGGCCCACTAGCTCCAGAAGCAGTTGGGTTTGGTTCCGCTGGAGCTCAGGGATGAGGCCCTCCTGCAGGAGGCTGAGGGTCGAATTTAGGGAAGACACATTGTTGGACAGGGGGACGGCAGCTTCCTGGCACTCCGTTATTTCCTCCACTGAGTCACTCTCATTCAGGTGTAGCACCTCCATCTGCTGGCGGTCTCTCTGCAGGTAGGAGCGGTCCTGTAGGTCTGACGGAGACACAGAGATTGGGAAATGTCCAACTTATTAACTGTAATTAAACCATTGAACACTGGGGGGAGATTGGATTCACTTACCCAGGGGGAGGAGCCTGTCTGACCATGGGAAAGAGAGCAGCCCAGGAGCAGGAAGTACAGAGAATCAGAGCTCTGTACCTGGGTAAGTACTGGGGGGAGATTGGATTCACTTACCCAGGGGGAGGTTCCTGCCTGACCATGGGAAAGAGAGCAGCCCAGGAGCAGGAAGTACAGAGAATCAGAGCTCTGTACCTGGGTAAGTACTGGGGGGAGATTGGATTCACTTACCCAGGGGGAGGAGCCTGTCTGACCATGGGAAAGAGAGCAGCCCAGGAGCAGGAAGTACAGAGAATCAGAGCTCTGTACCTGGGTAAGTACTGGGGGGAGATTGGATTCACTTACCCAGGGGGGGGTTCCTGCCTGACCATGGGAAAGAGAGCAGCCCAGGAGCAGGAAGTACAGAGAATCAGAGCTCTGTACCTGGGTAAGTACTGGGGGGAGATTGGATTCACTTACCCAGGGGGGGGTTCCTGCCTGACCATGGGAAAGAGAGCAGCCCAGGAGCAGGAAGTACAGAGAATCAGAGCTCTGTACCTGGGTAAGTACTGGGGGGAGATTGGATTCACTTACCCAGGGGGGGTTCCTGCCTGACCATGGGAAAGAGAGCAGCCCAGGAGCAGGAAGTACAGAGAATCAGAGCTCTGTACCTGGGTAAGTACTGGGGGGAGATTGGATTCACTTACCCAGGGGGGGTTCCTGCCTGACCATGGGAAAGAGAGCAGCCCAGGAGCAGGAAGTACAGAGAATCAGAGCTCTGTACCTGGGTAATGATTGCTTTAGCTGCAGAGACATTGCTTATAACACTGTATAACTTGCTATTATGCAGTTCAGCTGAGAGGTCCCAGTATCCCACACCAGCTCAGTACAATATAATTCAATCATTTATAAAATATAAGTGGAAAATTCCAAAAAAGGAAAGGACATTCCTCAACTATTTATATTCTTTTTAATCTCATTTGAGAAGTAGAATTTCTGCCCTCTAAAGAGTAAAGTGCGAAGCAGCAGAACTCACAGAGCGGCAGCAGGACGATAAAGGCGGCAAAGAGCAGGATCACCGGGAATATCCCCCCCGCCAGCAGCCAGCGACTTCCATGGTTCCTAACTGGCGTCTTACTGATTCTGGGGAGCAGAGAAATCACCTTGTTAGTGAGCGAATGCCTACTGACCCCCAACTGTGTCCCTATCAATACTGGGGGGCTAAGCAGGCAGCACTGGCATTGGGGTACCCCTGGAACTATAGCGGGGTGACTGTTACCCCAATGTTTCTATATATCTGTAACCTTGTTATGGGCTAAGGGGGCCCAGCCTGAAGGCCAGTTAGGGGGGGATTTGGGGTGAGTGCTTATTTGTGCCCTGGGTACCCCTGGAACTATAGCGGGGTGACTGTTACCCCAATGTTTCTATATATCTGTAACCTTGTTATGGGCTAAGGGGGCCCAGCCTGAAGGCCAGTTAGGGGGGGATTTGGGGTGAGTGCTTGTGCCCTGGGTACCCCTGGAACTATAGCGGGGTGACTGTTACCCCAATGTTTCTATATATCTGTAACCTTGTTATGGGCTAAGGGGGCCCAGCCTGAAGGCCAGTTAGGGGGGGATTTGGGGTGAGTGCTTATTTGTGCCCTGGGTACCCCTGGAACTATAGCGGGGTGACTGTTACCCCAATGTTTCTATATATCTGTAACCTTGTTATGGGCTAAGGGTGCCCAGCCTGAAGGCCAGTTAGGGGGGGATTTGGGGTGCTTATTTGTGCCCTGGGTACCCCTGGAACTATAGCGGGGTGACTGTTACCCCAATGTTTCTATATATCTGTAACCTTGTTATGGGCTAAGGGGGCCCAGCCTGAAGGCCAGTTAGGGGGGGATTTGGGGTGAGTGCTTATTTGTGCCCTGGGTACCCCTGGAACTATAGCGGGGTAACTGTTACCCCAATGTTTCTATATATCTGTAACCTTGTTATGGGCTAAGGGGGCCCAGCCTGAAGGCCAGTTAGGGGGGGATTTGGGGTGAGTGCTTATTTGTGCCCTGGGTACCCCTGGAACTATAGCGGGGTGACTGTTACCCCAATGTTTCTATATATCTGTAACCTTGTTATGGGCTAAGGGTGCCCAGCCTGAAGGCCAGTTAGGGGGGGATTTGGGGTGCTTATTTGTGCCCTGGGTACCCCTGGAACTATAGCGGGGTGACTGTTACCCCAATGTTTCTATATATCTGTAACCTTGTTATGGGCTAAGGGGGCCCAGCCTGAAGGCCAGTTAGGGGGGGATTTGGGGTGAGTGCTTATTTGTGCCCTGGGTACCCCTGGAACTATAGCGGGGTGACTGTTACCCCAATGTTTCTATATATCTGTAACCTTGTTATGGGCTAAGGGGGCCCAGCCTGAAGGCCAGTTAGGGGGGGATTTGGGGTGAGTGCTTATTTGTGCCCTGGGTACCCCTGGAACTATAACGGGGTGACTGTTACCCCAATGTTTCTATATATCTGTAACCTTGTTATGGGCTAAGGGGGCCCAGCCTGAAGGCCAGTTAGGGGGGGGATTTGGGGTGAGTGCTTATTTGTGCCCTGGGTACCCCTGGAACTATAGCGGGGTGACTGTTACCCCAATGTTTCTATATATCTGTAACCTTGTTATGGGCTAAGGGTGCCCAGCCTGAAGGCCAGTTAGGGGGGGATTTGGGGTGAGTGCTTATTTGTGCCCTGGGTACCCCTGGAACTATAGCGGGGTGACTGTTACCCCAATGTTTCTATATATCTGTAACCTTGTTATGGGCTAAGGGGGCCCAGCCTGAAGGCCAGTTAGGGGGGGATTTGGGGTGAGTGCTTATTTGTGCCCTGGGTACCCCTGGAACTATAACGGGGTGACTGTTACCCCAATGTTTCTATATATCTGTAACCTTGTTATGGGCTAAGGGGGCCCAGCCTGAAGGCCAGTTAGGGGGGGATTTGGGGTGCTTATTTGTGCCCTGGGTACCCCTGGAACTATAGCGGGGTGACTGTTACCCCAATGTTTCTATATATCTGTAACCTTGTTATGGACTAAGGGGGCCCAGCCTGAAGGCCAGTTAGGGGGGGATTTGGGGTCCCTAGGTCCCCACACAAGTGACTCACAGATTATTGGTAGAGAGGTCGTCCCTTGTTAGAGTGTCGGAGCCCCAGCTCGCCTGGTCGGTCAGTGGCCGGAATTCCAGCCCAGGGAACACACTCCTGTCTGTGGGACAATCACCCACGGCTGCTCTTGGCATTGGGGAGAGCTTGAGATTCCTGCCAAGGTCTCTGCTCCAAAGTGCCAGGTACAGCATTTTCTTCCTGTCGTTCCCATCCAGACAATATGCACTCATGTCTTCTCTTCGTTCCGGGGCCCCGGGTGCCTCGCTCTGTGCCTCTCGCTCACACTCACATCCCAGCCAGTAGCTTGTCCTTGCCGACTCCTTCCTGCCAACTCACATTGTTACACAGTAGCCAATGGGCAAACAAGAACGCCTCTCTTACAGCAGAGCAAAGGGCAAGCGGGCAGTTTATCCGAGTGTTATTTTTATTATATTAAATATAATAAACCATATCACATCCTTTATTCTTCTCCGATCTAGTTCCCATAAGTCCTTCTATGCTATGCAGTATGTTCCAATGACAGTGTAGGAGTCCCCACTTGGACCCAACCCAGACCGTATTCTTACTTGCTTTGACCCGCTACCCGACCCGCAACGGCCTTATTCGCAAACCACCATTTTGCTGCAAAAAAACTACAAAAAAACAGGATAAAAAACAATTAAAAAGGGGTAACTATAGATAATATAATATACCATATGATATAGAGATGTGCTGAATCCAGGATTTAGTTCGGGATTTGGCTTTTTTCACTTGGATTGGGCCAAATCCATACTCCTGGCCAAACCAAATCTGAATCCTTTCCCTACAAGCGGATTCGGCCAAATCTTTCATGAAAAATTCAGGGTCCGGTCAAATTCCTAAATAATAGTTCATCTCTAATAAGAAACATGGATAAGCCCAGAAACCTGACCTCCAACCTGCCGACCCGCATCCGAAAATCCTACCCACAACCCACAGGGTACTCGCTTTTCTCGGGGGTACCCAACCCGCTTGTAGGGTGCACTAGCGACCCTATGGCTCCTTCCCATTACGTGGGTTCTGGGCGGCAGCAGGGACACTTGCTAAGAAAGAGTTAACCAAGGTCCCTAATCTACTGGCTGTGCACCCAACACAATTGCCTTCCTGATGAATTCCTACAGAGCGGCTATTGTGCGAGTTGCTACTCTGTGTCCGGCCGTAGGAACGTGCCCCTGTCCCATCGGCAACACTGTATCTGGGCACACAGGCTTTAACCCACTAAGGCTTTAGTCCCCGTTCTTTCCGGTCAAATGATGAACTTGCTCCAATAATTGGAAATACAAAGGGATGGGGCAGCTAGAGAGTTTAATATCGAGCAAGACCTTTTATATTCCCAGAAATTAGAACACAATTTTGATCATTTCGGCTACTCTAGGAATAGTTTGGGCACAGCCTTGGATACTGATCCGCTCCGGGCCTTATTTCTCGTTACCATGTAGTGTGAAGAGGAATGCAGGCCTAAGGAAAAAACAGGAGTGGATCATTATCTCCCTCGTGACGTGGGATTGGTTGACAGCTCTGACGTCATCCAGTGTCGTCGTCCCCCCCCCAACTGCCGTAGGGTTAAGTAAACAAAGTCAGAAGAGGTCCCAGTGTCTTCCAAACCCAAACATGAATGCATTGAGTTCATCCGGAACTTGCCCGACCCTCGGGTTTCAGCCTTACCTGCCCGACATTAATGTTCATTTCTTACAAACGTTACCCATTACCCATGTTCATCCGTCAGTCAAGATCATTCATTACTGCAGAATTCAGCATTTGGTCCCCGGCATCCGGGGACACTTTTGATCCCAAACTCGGATGGCCGAGGGGGCATTTTTGCCCGGAAGTATGGCGCTGTCCCAATCAAGATATTGTTTTATAATTCTTGGAGAAGAGATTGAGAAGTTTCAAACAGAAATTGAATTTTTATAGAGTTTGCAAATTATTATTATTTTTGGAAATCCACGGGGGTCCTACCCCCCTGTACCCCGGCTTCCAGGGACACCTTTTGATCCCAAACTCGGATGGCCGAGGGGGCATTTTTGCCCGGAAGTATGGCGCTGTCCCAATCAAGATATTGTTTTATTATTATTAGAGAAGAGGTTGAGAAGTTTCAAACAGAAATGGAATTTTTATAGGGTTTGCAAATTATTATTTTGTTATAGGAACGTTTATTCCGAGTGAACGGATGATTCTACAGAACGGAATTTTGGCCCCCGTATTTATATGGCTCCCAGCTCTAGGATACATTTTTGCCATTCCTTTTTCTTCTCTCATATTTGTACCAATTCCATTCTTAGTTCCATTGTTTGTTTGCCTTCCTACAGTTTATTTTCCGAGGCTTTATACACCAGTAGCGAGTCAGGAAGGCCCATCGCCAGCTGCGGCCTTTGCGCTTTATTGACACAAGTTGCGCGGGGACTAAGATGAAAGCTCGTACGTCTGACTTCGGAAGCTCTGGGACATTCAAACCCCCTTGTGGAATTCCACGGCCATGACTAATACGGCCTCCATTGTCATTAGGGTTCTTGGCTCGGCTGGTTTTGTTTTGATTCACAAGTGTTTTTCCTGGAGCCCGCGGTCGCTGATGAATACAGTTTGTGCGGCTGTTACGGGAGACTATACGAGGGGGTTTCCTTGATGAAGGCAAATTTTGTTTTGATGCCCTGGGCCTCATCTGAAAGGAATTCAAAGACCTGTGAAATGATTATTTCCCATTCCATGGCCTCCAGTTACATGGGAGTAGGAGAAACAATAGGTTAGCTGAAAGCAGTTCTAATGTGTAGCGCTGGCTGAAAGCTCAGACTCAGGCACACTTTACTGCTGCGCTGCAAGTTGGAGTGATATCCCCCCCCCCCTCACCCCCAGCAGCCGATCAGCAGAACAATGGGAAGGGAGCAAGATAGCAGCTCCCAGTAGGTATCAGAATAGCACTCAATAGTAATAAACCCAAGTCCGGCTTGGGACTCCTCCAGTTACATGGGAGTAGGAGAAACAATAGGTTAGCTGAAAGCAGTTCTAATGTGTAGCGCTGGCTGAAAGCTCAGACTCAGGCACACTTTACTGCTGCGCTGCAAGTTGGACTGATATCCCCGAGTTTACCAGCCGGTCAGGCAGGTTTGGGCCGATACCCATAGGACCCCCGAGTTTACCAGCAGGTCAGGCAGGTTTGGGCCGATACCCATAGGACCCCCGAGTTTACCAGCAGGTCAGGCAGGTTTGGGCCGATACCCATAGGACCCCCGAGTTTACCAGCAGGTCAGGCAGGTTTGGGCCGATACCCATGGTACCCCCGAGTTTACCAGCAGGTCAGGCAGGTTTGGGCCGATACCCATGGTACCCCCGAGTTTACCAGAAGGTCAGGCAGATTTGGGCCGATACCCATGGTACCCCCGAGTTTACCAGCCGGTCAGGCAGGTTTGGGCCGATACCCATGGAACCCCCGAGTTTACCAGAAGGTCAGGCAGGTTTGGGCCGATACCCATGGTACCCCCGAGTTTACCAGCAGGTCAGGCAGGTTTGGGCCGATACCCATGGTACCCCCCGAGTTTACCAGCAGGTCAGGCAGGTTTGGGCCGATACCCATGGTACCCCCGAGTTTACCAGCAGGTCAGGCAGGTTTGGGCCGATACCCATGGTACCCCCGAGTTTACCAGCAGGTCAGGCAGGTTTAGGCCGATACCCATGGAACCCCCGAGTTTACCAGCCGGTCAGGCAGGTTTGGGCCGATACCCATGGAACCCCCGAGTTTACCAGCAGGTCAGGCAGGTTTGGGCCGATACCCATGGTACCCCCGAGTTTACCAGCAGGTCAGGCAGGTTTGGGCCGATACCCATGGAACCCCCGAGTTTACCAGCAGGTCAGGCAGGTTTGGGCCGATACCCATGGAACCCCCGAGTTTACCAGCCGGTCAGGCAGGTTTGGGCCGATATCCATGGTACCCCCGAGTTTACCAGCAGGTCAGGCAGGTTTGGGCCGATACCCATGGTACCCCCGAGTTTACCAGCAGGTCAGGCAGGTTTGGGCCGATACCCATGGAACCCCCGAGTTTACCAGCAGGTCAGGCAGGTTTGGGCCGATACCCATGGTACCCCCCGAGTTTACCAGCAGGTCAGGCAGGTTTGGGCCGATACCCATGGAACCCCCGAGTTTACCAGCAGGTCAGGCAGGTTTGGGCCCCTGCGATACCCATGGAACCCCCGAGTTTACCAGCCGGTCAGGCAGGTTTGGGCCGATATCCATGGTACCCCCGAGTTTACCAGCAGGTCAGGCAGGTTTGGGCCGATATCCATGGTACCCCCGAGTTTACCAGCAGGTCAGGCAGGTTTGGGCCGATATCCATGGTACCCCCGAGTTTACCAGCAGGTCAGGCAGGTTTGGGCCGATACCCATGGTACCCCCGAGTTTACCAGCAGGTCAGGCAGGTTTGGGCCGATACCCATGGTACCCCCGAGTTTACCAGCAGGTCAGGCAGGTTTGGGCCGATACCCATGGTACCCCCGAGTTTACCAGCAGGTCAGGCAGGTTTGGGCCGATACCCATGGAACCCCCGAGTTTACCAGCCGGTCAGGCAGGTTTGGGCCGGCCTCGGCACACCATTTGCGGGTGGGTTCGGGTTCCTGCCCATGACCTTCAATCCTATAAATCTAAATGCGCTTCCAGTTTTCAGAAACAAACACATTCAGTGCTCTCCCCACTTCACAGAAACATGTTTTTAATTATTTTTTATTTGGGGAATGAATTGATGGATGAAAGGGATTTGGGCAGAATGAGGGAGCCGGTGCTCATTTCCAGGGAAAGTGTAGGACAGAACATAACGGCACAGTAAGCCCAGGTTATCGGAGGCAGCCAAACGGGGATTATTATTGCTTTTTAACTGATTTTATTGTTCTTTTGACAATTATTTCATTCTAACAAAATGCACCAGGATATTTTAGAAGTGCAGATTCGGTATATATGGGGCGAACATCATAGGGAACAATGAACCCTAAAAAGTGTAAGAAGAAATATTTGCAAAGGTTTCAGGCAAAAGAGATTTTACACAATATTATTCTTTGTGCAGAGAACAAATGCTGGAATAATGTGTATTGTGCCCATACATGGGCAGATTTTGGGTCCTTCAGACCGATTTGGCAGCTTATCTGCCCGTGTATGGGACCCCTGACATAACATTGGGCAGGTCTCGATCAAGCAGGTTTGATTTTCCATCGGATCAGGGAGCGCACCGGCTCATTGGCCACCATTGTAATCCAATCATTTGGCCCTAGGGCCGACCCATCGGATTAGCTGACTCTCGCCCATCTTTTGGTGGCTATATCGGGAGAAGATTTGCTTGTTTGTCGCCAAAAGGAGCAAATCTTACCATGTAAGATGAGGTGAACAGGTCACTACCCCCGTGGGCTGACAATCCAAGCAATTTACAGATAAAGCCAGCCAAATAACATACATAGATGGTCTGTTACATAGGGTTGAAAAAAGACCAGTGTCCATCAAGTTCAACCCATCCAAGTAAACCCAGCACCCACAACCCACACCTACCAATCTATACACTCACATACATAAACTATATATACAACCACTGTGTCGGAAGGAGGTTTAAACCATGGCCTAGGTGTAGGGTCGCAACATGTCCAGTTTGGACGCAGACACCCCAGTTTTCCCAATTTGGAAAATCGGGCAGGATCCTCGAAGATTGACAAGGTGATTGGCTAATCGCCGAATCATGGCCCTGACCGGAGTTCCCTTAGGAAATGGCTGAACTTTATTATTAAAAAATTAACATTACTAATAAAATATTAGCCACTTACAAGAAATAATGGAAAAACAATACAAGACCACGACTCAGACTGGGCGAGTGGGACACGGGGTGGGGGAAATGTTGGGCCCCGCTGGCCCAGAACCATCCCCACCTGTCGCTCCCCAGCTGCCCTCCATCGCCCAAATGCAGTGAAGTATAAAGGTGGACCCTTAGACCGATTTGGCAGCTTATCGGTCCGTATAGGGGCACAAACTACAGGCCTGCCCGACCGATATCTGGCCTGAAATCGGCCAGATATCGATCGGGCAGGTTCAAAAATTTAGTCGGATCGGGGACTGCATTGGCTCGTTGATGCGGCCCCCGAACCCAATTGCGCCTATTACGGGCGTACTAATTTGATGAATAAGCCTAAATTCACCCAATATCGCCCACCCGTAGGTGGGGATATTGGGAGAGGATCCGTTCGTTTGGCGACCTTGCCAAGCGAGCAGATCTTAATGTGTATGGCCACCTTAAGGTACGCACGTGGGGGAGGCAGTGGCTGAGTGGGCAGGGGGGGGACCCTGGGGTAACAGCTCCGGTGGCCCGCAGACACCCCAGCCAGGAGTATATTTCTGGTCATTTTTACTATTTTTTCTACCAAGGTTACAATTATTAACTGCTTGGGATTGCCATAGAGTCAGTGCCTGTAGATGCTGATAAGCGCGGGAGTCCAGCCAATGATATCACAGCATTTCCAATGGTGGGGTACAGCCGGGTGTGGGGAGGCCACAGATCAATAAATGATAAATATATGTCCACCCCCCTTTGGGGATAACCCTAAAAATGCCATGTTTGCTCTCATTGTGGTTCCATTTAACCTCAAAGTGACGTCACCGCCATTGCTTTTATTGTAAGATTGTTTATAGGAAAAGGTCATGTTATTCGCTGGACAGCACACATCCTTCTCCCCGAGAATAACCGGCCAACTCGATCCTGAATATAATATTATTTTCCTTCAGCCAACACTTGGCAACCTTCCTTGTTCCCCGGAGGCCAATGATCCCGGTTAGCAGAGCTTATTGGCGGAAGTGCATTCTCTTTCCCCTTCATTGTGCGCTCGGCCGCACCGGGTCGGCTCTGCAGACTCCCAGCAGCAAGTGCGTAGGTGATTGTACGATTGTTCGGTGGCAGAATGGGGCATTTCCTGCTGATGCGCGGTTATCCCACTAAAAGCCGCAGACAGGAAATTCCAACGCATTTCTTATTTATGAATCAAAAATGTCCGAGTGATTCCACTTTAGGCAGGAAAAAAAAAATAACGGGCAACAAATACACAACACTGGCAACCTGGACATAAATTAAAATGAGTTTTATTTGATACAAACCCGCCGGGTTTAATGTAACCCTCTCCCAACCTCAAGCCAATCTGCAGCCAGTCTGGTGTTGGACCGGGGACCACCACTCCCCATAAATACTGGTGCCAGTGCCCCCCTAGTGCTCCACCGCGCAGTCTGTTTGTGTTTTTGGGCTGGTGGGGCCCAACAGGACAAGATTCCACCAGGTTTTTTCCCGGGCCACTCCGACCCTGAGTCAATCTGAAATATACACCGAATCCAACCTGCCGGAGGAAACTTTGTGTGACTTTGGAAAGCCAAAGCAATGCATAGGCACAGGTAAGGCCTTTTCTAAGCTGTCTGATCCACTAAATGACCGATCGCCATAGTATGAAAGTTATTGATAACTCGGAGCCCACACACAGTCCGAAAATCGAACGAAACTAGGTTTTGTACGATTTTATTGGTACATGTATGACCAGCTTAAAGGTACACGTAGCAACTTCGATCTGTGCAAAATCTTTTAACCCACCGATTGACAAGTCGACTGATATCCGCAGACTTTTGCGAGATCGCTAGCCTCGTCGAGCCGCCATACACGCACCGAATATCGTATGAAACCTCATTATCGGCCAGTTTAAGTCTCCGCAGTAGCAAATTTATCACGGGCGACTTACTCGCTCTGTAGAACGTTAACCTAAAGGTTGTTGCATGGAGCAAGCGCTCACTCTAGCAGCCATACTCACACAGCCATTGTTTCAGAATATCTGGGACAGTAAACAATATTCAAAAATATCTAGGACAACAATTGAATGTTTCCCCTGAACCTCACATAACTGACATTCAGCCCCCCCTACATTGCAAAAGTAATGACCCATGTAGCACATGTGTGACCTCATTTCCTGCAGTGTGATGTCACTTCCGTAGATTTAAGTCACGCTCTGCAGCATGCCACAGCACAAACCCGACACCCCCCCAGTTCCGTTGCCAGATTTTAGCAGGAACTCTGTGGCAGAGGCTGGGGGGGATTTTTCTTATATCAATGCACCCAAGGTCCACCCCTCAGAAGCTGCCAGCCTAGGCCCTGGGGTGCAGAGATGATGGATAGAGATGGGAGATGATGGGAGATGAGATGATGGATAGAGATGGGAGATGATGGGAGATGAGATGATGGATAGAGATGGGAGATGAGATGATGGATAGAGATGGGAGATGATGGGAGATGAGATGATGGATAGAGATAGGAGATGAGATGATGGATAGAGATGGGAGATGATGGGAGATGAGATGATGGATAGAGATGGGAGATGATGGGAGATGAGATGATGGGAGATGATGGGAGATGAGATGATGGATAGAGATGGGAGATGAGATGATGGATAGAGATGGGAGATGATGGGAGATGAGATGATGGATAGAGATGGGAGATGATGGGAGATGAGATGATGGATAGAGATGGGAGATGAGATGATGGATAGAGATGGGAGATGATGGATAGAGATGGGAGATGATGGGAGATGAGATGATGGGAGATGAGATGATGGATAGAGATGGGAGATGATGGGAGATGAGATGATGGATAGAGATGGGAGATGATGGGAGATGATGGGAGATGAGATGATGGGAGATGATGGGAGATGAGATGATGGATAGAGATGGGAGATGAGATGCTGGATAGAGATGGGAGATGATGGATAGAGATGGGAGATGATGGGAGATGAGATGATGGGAGATGATGGGAGATGAGATGATGGATAGAGATGGGAGATGATGGGAGATGAGATGATGGATAGAGATGGGAGATGATGGGAGATGAGATGATGGATAGAGATGGGAGATGATGGGAGATGAGATGATGGATAGAGATGGGAGATGATGGGAGATGAGATGATGGATAGAGATGGGAGATGATGGGAGATATATAGAGATATATATATATATATAGGAACAAACGGAGCACACCCAGGGTGCTAGCAAAAACATATAAAGCAAGATAGTGAGCTGTACACACCAGGACTTGGCAAAAAAAGTTTATTTAAGCAAAGAAATCCAACGTTTCGAGCACTAACTGTGCTCTTCCTCAGTGAAAAACCCCTTTTCCCTGAGGAAGAGCACAGTTAGTGCTCGAAACGTTGGATTTCTTTGCTTAAATAAACTTATCATTTTTTTTGCAAAGTCCTGGTGTGTGCAGCTCACTGTCTTGCTTTATATATATATATATATATATAGATATGTCCCTGCCCATCCCTGTATTTGCACAAACGTTGGAATTTACCCCCAGTGTGGCTAAAGGTGCCTTTTCTACCTGTTTCCTACATGACGACGATTTCTAATTCCAGTAAGGGAACACGAGAAGGAAATTTGGGCAGTAAATTCTCGGCTAGAAATAGGCTTGAGGGAGTGTAACGGTAACAGACTGGGACATATCCTGCCGGGGAGTGTGTGTCACATAAGCCCAGACTGGGGAGCAACGGGCACGGCGGGCACCACAATAAAGCCCAGTATTCTCCATTCACATCCCACAGAAGGGAGACGCTGACACGAGAGAGGAAACATGGAAACCAAGATGTGTGGTCCGTCCATCAGTGGCCCCCAGGGTCCCAACACCGGCCCATTCCAACTCATAAACCTTTCTCATACATTTATTAAATCCGTAACATTAAATAACCGTATCACTTTATCAAAGCTGAATAAAGAACTGTTTAAAAGGAGGATTACGGCCCCAATATTTCCCTACGTTACAGTTCATACACAAGGGAGGGAATCTTTCCTGGCACAAATGTCCATGGAGTAAATTGTGTATATTCATTGCACAGGGCTGCCACATTCCTATGCCAAGTCAGGGGTCCCCAACCACTGGGCCACCTGCTCTCCCATTGATATTATAGTGAGCTGTATTATATTTTATAATGTAATAATATCAATAACAATAAAGTGCATAATATAAAATGTAATAATGACATTTACATTATATATGTAATAATTAACTTCTATACTATAGTTGTAATTGGTCTTAATGTTTTACTGATTTTTCCGTTGTTTAGCTTTTTGTTCAGCAGCTATCCATTTGGTATTTTAGCAGCTACCTGGTTGCTAGGGTCTTATTTACCCTAGCAAGCAGGCAGTGGTTTAAACGAGAGATGGGTATATGAATAGGGGAGGGTCTGAATGGAAAGATAAGGAATAAAAAGTAACAGTAACAATAAAACTGGAGCCTCACAGAGCAATAGGGTTTGGCTGCCGGGGTCAGTTATCCTGTTGCTAGGGCTCAAATGACCTTAGCAACCACGGAATGGTTTGGATGAGAGGCTGGTATATGAATAAGGGAGGGGCTGAATAGATAGATAAGGAATAAAAAGTAACAATAAAACTGGGGCCTCACAGAGCAATAGGGTTTTGGTTGCTAGGGTCCACATTACCTTAGCAACCAGGGAGTGGTTTGGATGAGAGACAGGTATATGAATAGGGGAGGGGCTGAATAGAAAGATATGGAATAAAAAGTAACAATAACAATAAAACTGGAGTCTCACAGAGCAATAGGGTTTGGCTGCCGGGGTCAGTGACCCCCATTTGAAAGCTGAAAAGAGGCAGAAGAAGGAGGCAAATAATTAAAAAACTATATAAGATAAAAAATGAAGACCAATCGAAGAGTTTGGAAGGGCCCCCAGCACAAACGTACACACACTCGGTGTGGCCCCTGGGAGCGCGTGTTTATGGGCCTGTCACGGGGAGACAAAAGCAGTTGGTCTTGGGATTACGCGTGCAGTGAACGTAACTCGTTCCAGTAACTGGAGAGTTTGTTTAATGGTTGCATTCTGCTTGCGGTAAGAGCCAAGAGCAACGCCGATAAATACGAACAAATTCCTACGTGTTGTAACCGACCGGTTAAATTGAATCTACGCCCGCTATAACCGTGTGTAAAGCTGGTTATATACGGCTGGCAAGCAAGCGGAACTTTCTGGGATTTGGCTTATACTGTAGAAGTGGCCAAATTGGGGCGATACATTCCCGTGGCCCTTAGCCAATGGCAGCATGAGGACCTACGCAAATCCACAGGGGATATACCTGCAGCCAGGGTCGGGTGGGGGGTGCCCGACATGTTAGGCACCCCCCCCAGTGATTGTTGCTTACCTTATACAAGAGAGCGGCCCTCTTCCTTCTCTCGTCTGTCTACGGAATCCCGGGGCCGGGGATTCAGCTTTTCACACTTCTGCCCAAACGGCGCGAAGACTGAAGAAGGAACACAGTTACCCCGGGCCGGGGCGGCTTTCTCCTAACAGGGGCACCAGTTGGGGTATAAGATTACAGGTTGTACCTTTACTTCTCCTTTAATGGCGGTTTTTAAGCCAAAGGCTGACCATGGGAAAGAGAGCAGCCCAGGAGCAGGAAGTACAGAGAATCAGAGCTCTGTACCTGGGTAAGTACTGGGGGGAGATTGGATTCACTTACCCAGGGGGAGGTTCCTGTCTGACTATGGGAAAGAGAGCAGCCCAGGAGCAGGAAGTACAGAGAATCAGAGCTCTGTACCTGGGTAAGTACTGGGGGGAGATTGGATTCACTTACCCAGGGGAAGTTCCTGCCTGACCATGGGAAAGAGAGCAGCCCAGGAGCAGGAAGTACAGAGAATCAGAGCTCTGTACCTGGGTAAGTACTGGGGGGAGATTGGATTCACTTACCCAGGGGGGGGGGGGGGGGGGTTCCTGCCCGACCATGGGAAAGAGAGCAGCCCAGGAGCAGGAAGTACAGAGAATCAGAGCTCTGTACCTGGGTAAGTACTGGGGGGAGATTGGATTCACTTACCCAGGGGGAGGTTCCTGTCTGACCATGGGAAAGAGAGCAGCCCAGGAGCAGGAAGTACAGAGAATCAGAGCTCTGTACCTGGGTAAGTACTGGGGGGAGATTGGATTCACTTACCCAGGGGGAGGTTCCTGCCTGACCATGGGAAAGAGAGCAGCCCAGGAGCAGGAAGTACAGAGAATCAGAGCTCTGTACCTGGGTAAGTACTGGGGGGAGATTGGATTCACTTACCCAGGGGGGAGGTTCCTGCCTGACCATGGGAAAGAGAGCAGCCCAGGAGCAGGAAGTACAGAGAATCAGAGCTCTGTACCTGGGTAAGTACTGGGGGTAGATTGGATTCACTTACCCAGGGGGAGGTTCCTGTCTGACCATGGGAAAGAGAGCAGCCCAGGAGCAGGAAGTACAGAGAATCAGAGCTCTGTACCTGGGTAAGTACTGGGGGGAGATTGGATTCACTTACCCAGGGGGAGGTTCCTGCCTGACCATGGGAAAGAGAGCAGCCCAGGAGCAGGAAGTACAGAGAATCAGAGCTCTGTACCTGGGTAAGTACTGGGGGGAGATTGGATTCACTTACCCAGGGGGAGGTTCCTGCCTGACCATGGGAAAGAGAGCAGCCCAGGAGCAGGAAGTACAGAGAATCAGAGCTCTGTACCTGGGTAAGTACTGGGGGGAGATTGGATTCACTTACCCAGGGGGGAGGTTCCTGCCTGACCATGGGAAAGAGAGCAGCCCAGGAGCAGGAAGTACAGAGAATCAGAGCTCTGTATCTGGGTAAGTACTGGGGGGAGATTGGATTCACTTACCCAGGGGGAGGTTCCTGCCTGACCATGGGAAAGAGAGCAGCCCAGGAGCAGGAAGTACAGAGAATCAGAGCTCTGTACCTGGGTAAGTACTGGGGGGAGATTGGATTCACTTACCCAGGGGGGGGTTCCTGCCTGACCATGGGAAAGAGAGCAGCCCAGGAGCAGGAAGTACAGAGAATCAGAGCTCTGTACCTGGGTAAGTACTGGGGGGAGATTGGAGTCACTTACCATGGGGGGGGTTCCTGCCTGACCATGGGAAAGAGAGCAGCCCAGGAGCAGGAAGTACAGAGAATCAGAGCTCTGTACCTGGGTAAGTACTGGGGGGAGATTGGATTCACTTACCCAGGGGGGAGGTTCCTGTCTGACCATGGGAAAGAGAGCAGCCCAGGAGCAGGAAGTACAGAGAATCAGAGCTCTGTACCTGGGTAAGTACTGGGGGGAGATTGGAGTCACTTACCATGGGGGGGGTTCCTGCCTGACCATGGGAAAGAGAGCAGCCCAGGAGCAGGAAGTACAGAGAATCAGAGCTCTGTACCTGGGTAAGTACTGGGGGGAGATTGGATTCACTTACCCAGGGGGGAGGTTCCTGTCTGACCATGGGAAAGAGAGCAGCCCAGGAGCAGGAAGTACAGAGAATCAGAGCTCTGTATCTGGGTGAGTACTGGGGGGAGATTGGTCACAATCATACCCCAATGCTTTGGAAATGGAAAGAGAGTTACCCAGGGGCAGAAATGATAGAGACTCAAACTAGTTGCCAGTTAACCAGAAACCCACCTAATATGTGGGTTTACCCTCTGGGTGGGACTACAGAGGGAATCGGTTATAGGGGTTGGTCAAGCAGGTGGTTGGTTATAGGTAACCCATAGTCCCTCCCACTTGGTGATGCTTGCCCTACCCCTAAGGTGGATAATAGGGGGGGGGGGTTAAACCAGGTGATCCAGGGTCATAAAGTAGAAGGCGGCTGGTGTGGGTGCAACTGGGAATAAGAGGGCCAGGGTTGGAATTGGGTTAAAAAATTCTGACCCGCTCATCACTATATCAAACCCTGTATATGGGTAAGTGCCTTGGGGAGATTATATTCCTTATTTCCCATATGCACCGACCAATCAGTGACAGAATAGAGCCATTGGGCACCAAGCATTTTTATCCACAATTTGCTTTTTAAATGCAATTTTCCCACAAGCCCCGCTATAGGTCAGACCTGGAAGCCTATATATTTGCACAGCTGTTTTGCAAAGAGTCCCTCCATGTGTTTTAGGGTGTTCGTTTAAATGCTAGAAAGAGGCCCCGGAGGCCATTTATTAAGTGTTATTAATGGCAGAAGGAACCTAGAACGTCATAGGAACCGGCAATTAGATGGCGGGAATGCATTATATGCAAGTTTGTGTTTTGACATCTTCGCCGATGCAATTTATGGTGAAAACGGGACAAAAAGCTCATTCCCCAAAACCTCTAGGATTGTGGAACAATAAGCCCATTCCTGAAAACCTCTAGGATTGTCTTCAACTGCCTTCGTTGTGCAAAGAACATTCCCCCCCGATTCCCTCAGTGCCGAAATAATAAAAAAAAGAAAGAGAAACGTCATTTCGGGAAATGCTTGACATGACGCCGGCCTGGTGTTTGCTCAATGTAAATCTCGCAGGGTCTATGGCCCGACTGACACAAACCCCGGTGGGAATAGAGAGTTTATAAAATGGCATTCTATTGAGAAGCCAAGCGTCCAATCAGGGGGCAGGCAGCTGCGTTTTTCATTATCCAAGGGAAAACAAGACATAAAACGGTTGTTTGCACTTGACTTGTTTTTGCTGATTTTCTGCTGACGGAAAGGAGAATTTAAGGTTTATCGGAGCCAAATTAATGTAATCTTTACCGTTTATATGTTGCCCAATTGGCCCACTGGAGCCACACAGCTTTACCAGTAACTATAGGTGGCCATACACCTTGCCAAACGAGCAGATCTTCTCCACCTTAGGTGGGTCGATATCGGGCTAATTCGATAATCCGTTGGCCCAAGGGCACAGGCGGCGTCAGACCCCCGATCCGATGGACACTTGCCTGAGATATGCCCAATTTTAGGCCAAATGTCAGTCGGGAAGCCCTGTTGGGGGTGCCCAAAAACGGGCAGATAAGCTCAAACTGGCAGCTGATATCTGCCTGTGTGTTGCCACCTGTTTAAAGGACAAGGAAAGGTAAAACCCCCCGAGGGGAGTGCCAAATCTTAGGCACCCCCCAGTAATCACTTACCTTTTACCCCGGGCTGGTGCTTTTGTTAGGAGAAAACCGTGATCTCTCTCTCGCAGTGACCCCGGGCTGGGGCAGATTTCTCCTAACAGTTGCACCACCCTGGGGTAAAAGGTAAGTGATTACAATCACTGGGGAGTGTCTAACAGTTGGCACTGCCCACAGTGATTTTTACCTTTCCTTCTCCTTAAACCCAAGGTGCTTTCTCAGTACCATCTTCCTTTTGGGTCCAACAACGGGCATGTCCTTGGGAGAAGTTGCCTAAATACCAGAGAGGCACCAAACATCTGTACCAACCTAACAGAAGGGGGGATCTTTCCCTGCATGGCCAGCTTTGCATAAATGACCCCCCGGGTTCTCATCCTTTGACCCAAAACTTTTATGAGCTTAGAACCAACATCTTGTGCATCCGGAACGTGTGGTTCCGCGCTTCAGTAGAATTCGTAATCTCCTAAACATCTGTAGGATCCACATTACGGCACCACACCTGCTAATCATTTCCTACACATTGAATTAAACTAGCGTTCAGGGTATTTATATAAACTATAGTAGGGTTTCTGTAGCAAACACCCCAGCTGTACCGGTGCAGGAATGGCTGCCCCCGGGGCTACACAGCAGGGTATTTATATAAACTATAGTAGGGTTTCTGTAGCAAACACCCCAGCTGTACCAGTGCAGGAATGGCTGCCCCCGGGGCTACACAGCGGGGTATTTATATAAACTATAGTAGGGTTTCTGTAGCAAACACCCCAGCTGTACCAGTGCAGGAATGGCTGCCCCCGGGGCTACACAGCGGGGTATTTATATAAACTATAGTAGGGTTTCTGTAGCAAACACCCCAGCTGTACCGGTGCAGGAATGGCTGCCCCCGGGGCTACACAGCGGGGTATTTATATAAACTATAGTAGGGTTTCTGTAGCAAACACCCCAGCTGTACCGGTGCAGGAATGGCTGCCCCCGGGGCTACACAGCGGGGTATTTATATAAACTATAGTAGGGTTTCTGTAGCAAACACCCCAGCTGTACCGGTGCAGGAACGGCTGCCCCCGGGGCTACACAGCGGGGTATTTATATAAACTATAGTAGGGTTTCTGTAGCAAACACCCCAGCTGTACCGGTGCAGGAACGGCTGCCCCCGGGGCTACACAGCGGGGTATTTATATAAACTATAGTAGGGTTTCTGTAGCAAACACCCCAGCTGTACCAGTGCAGGAACGGCTGCCCCCGGGGCTACACAGCGGGGTATTTATATAAACTATAGTAGGGTTTCTGTAGCAAACACCCCAGCTGTACCAGTGCAGGAATGGCTGCCCCCGGGGCTACACAGCGGGGTATTTATATAAACTATAGTAGGGTTTCTGTAGCAAACACCCCAGCTGTACCAGTGCAGGAATGGCTGCCCCCGGGGCTACACAGCGGGGTATTTATATAAACTATAGTAGGGTTTCTGTAGCAAACACCCCAGCTGTACCAGTGCAGGAATGGCTGCCCCCGGGGCTACACAGCGGGGTATTTATATAAACTATAGTAGGGTTTCTGTAGCAAACACCCCAGCTGTACCGGTGCAGGAATGGCTGCCCCCGGGGCTACACAGCGGGGTATTTATATAAACTATAGTAGGGTTTCTGTAGCAAACACCCCAGCTGTACCAGTGCAGGAACGGCTGCCCCCGGGGCTACACAGCGGGGTATCTATATAAACTATAGTAGGGTTTCTGTAGCAAACACCCCAGCTGTACCAGTGCAGGAATGGCTGCCCCCGGGGCTACACAGCGGGGTATTTATATAAACTATAGTAGGGTTTCTGTAGCAAACACCCCAGCTGTACCGGTGCAGGAACGGCTGCCCCCGGGGCTACACAGCGGGGTATTTATATAAACTATAGTAGGGTTTCTGTAGCAAACACCCCAGCTGTACCAGTGCAGGAACGGCTGCCCCCGGGGCTACACAGCGGGGTATTTATATAAACTATAGTAGGGTTTCTGTAGCAAACACCCCAGCTGTACCGGTGCAGGAACGGCTGCCCCCGGGGCTACACAGCGGGGTATTTATATAAACTATAGTAGGGTTTCTGTAACAAACACCCCAGCTGTACCAGTGCAGGAATGGCTGCCCCCGGGGCTACACAGCGGGGTATTTATATAAACTATAGTAGGGTTTCTGTAGCAAACACCCCAGCTGTACCAGTGCAGGAATGGCTGCCCCCGGGGCTACACAGCGGGGTATTTATATAAACTATAGTAGGGTTTCTGTAGCAAACACCCCAGCTGTACCGGTGCAGGAACGGCTGCCCCCGGGGCTACACAGCGGGGTATTTATATAAACTATAGTAGGGTTTCTGTAGCAAACACCCCAGCTGTACCAGTGCAGGAATGGCTGCCCCCGGGGCTACACAGCGGGGTATTTATATAAACTATAGTAGGGTTTCTGTAGCAAACACCCCAGCTGTACCAGTGCAGGAATGGCTGCCCCGGGGCTACACAGCGGGGTATTTATATAAACTATAGTAGGGTTTCTGTAGCAAACACCCCAGCTGTACCAGTGCAGGAATGGCTGCCCCCGGGGCTACACAGCAGGGTATTTATATAAACTATAGTAGGGTTTCTGTAGCAAACACCCCAGCTGTACCAGTGCAGGAACGGCTGCCCCCGGGGCTACACAGCGGGGTATTTATATAAACTATAGTAGGGTTTCTGTAGCAAACACCCCAGCTGTACCAGTGCAGGAACGGCTGCCCCCGGGGCTACACAGCGGGGTATTTATATAAACTATAGTAGGGTTTCTGTAGCAAACACCCCAGCTGTACCAGTGCAGGAACGGCTGCCCCCGGGGCTACACAGCGGGGTATTTATATAAACTATAGTAGGGTTTCTGTAGCAAACACCCCAGCTGTACCAGTGCAGGAACGGCTGCCCCCGGGGCTACACAGCGGGGTATTTATATAAACTATAGTAGGGTTTCTGTAGCAAACACCCCAGCTGTACCAGTGCAGGAATGGCTGCCCCCGGGGCTACACAGCGGGGTATTTATATAAACTATAGTAGGGTTTCTGTAGCAAACACCCAGCTGTACCGGTGCAGGAATGGCTGCCCCCGGGGCTACACAGCGGGGTATTTATATAAACTATAGTAGGGTTTCTGTAGCAAACACCCAGCTGTACCAGTGCAGGAATGGCTGCCCCCGGGGCTACACAGCGGGGTATTTATATAAACTATAGTAGGGTTTCTGTAGCAAACACCCCAGCTGTACCAGTGCAGGAATGGCTGCCCCCGGGGCTACACAGCGGGGTATTTATATAAACTATAGTAGGGTTTCTGTAGCAAACACCCCAGCTGTACCGGTGCAGGAATGGCTGCCCCCGGGGCTACACAGCGGGGTATTTATATAAACTATAGTAGGGTTTCTGTAGCAAACACCCCAGCTGTACCAGTGCAGGAATGGCTGCCCCCGGGGCTACACAGCGGGGTATTTATATAAACTATAGTAGGGTTTCTGTAGCAAACACCCCAGCTGTACCGGTGCAGGAATGGCTGCCCCCGGGGCTACACAGCGGGGTATTTATATAAACTATAGTAGGGTTTCTGTAGCAAACACCCCAGCTGTACCAGTGCAGGAATGGCTGCCCCCGGGGCTACACAGCGGGGGTATTTATATAAACTATAGTAGGGTTTCTGTAGCAAACACCCCAGCTGTACCGGTGCAGGAATGGCTGCCCCCGGGGCTACACAGCGGGGTATTTATATAAACTATAGTAGGGTTTCTGTAGCAAACACCCCAGCTGTACCAGTGCAGGAATGGCTGCCCCCGGGGCTACACAGCGGGGTATTTATATAAACTATAGTAGGGTTTCTGTAGCAAACACCCCAGCTGTACCAGTGCAGGAATGGCTGCCCCCGGGGCTACACAGCGGGGTATTTATATAAACTATAGTAGGGTTTCTGTAGCAAACACCCCAGCTGTACCAGTGCAGGAATGGCTGCCCCCGGGGCTACACAGCGGGGTATTTATATAAACTATAGTAGGGTTTCTGTAGCAAACACCCCAGCTGTACCAGTGCAGGAATGGCTGCCCCCGGGGCTACACAGCGGGGTATTTATATACAGAGCGCACTGCGCGTGATTCCGCGTGATTCCAGCCAGAACCCCCTCATCAAACGCAGCCTGAGACTTCAAAGGGCCAATCAGGGCTTCAAGAACATAAAAATAAAGCCATTCATTTCCCAAAAAAGAAGTCAAAACATTTATTTTCTTCACGTTTTCATTCCTGCCCCGCCAGTTATCCCTCTGGAAGCAAATTCCACGCTCGGATTATTCTGGGAAACGACGCTTCCTGTTATGGATTTCACTTAAATCTGGGTTTTCTTTGGACATATTGGCCGGAATGACTGAGGGGCCGTGTAGCACTCGGCTATTTTCGGCCACGTTAGTTTGGGTGACGCTGTGCTGCAAAATATTGACACCGCCATTTTTCAACTTTATTACCAGCTATACTACTGACTAGTTATTGGGCCCCATGGCAAGATCATTGGGCGCCGTTTACGCAACTTATGGAAAAAGCAGGGGCAGGTAGGTGGGAAGGGGTAAACTTTGGGGCAAACACAACTTTTTAAAGCAGATTCCTTATATATATAGATGAGTACAATTCATTGGCACAATACTGTTTTTCACCCCATAATGTTCTTGGGGTGTATTTACTGTGTTATCGTCTCGTTGAACTTCCCAGCAGTGGGAATGGCAGGTTATTGGGACATATCTTGCAGCTGCGTATCAGCCCCACAGGGCCCCTATAGTTCCTGGGCCCCCCCAGCAGTTGCAGGGTCTGTGCCCTCTATAGTTACCCCTCTGCTTTTAAAGGAGAAGGAAAGGCTTAGTCACTTGGGGGTGCCAAAATGTTAGGCACCCCCCAGTGACTTTAATCGCTTACCTTTTACCCCGGGCTGGTGCCCCTGTTATGAGAAAACCACACCAGCCCGGGGTACCTACCTCTTCCTTATTTCTTTTGTCTTCGGAATCATTGGGCCCTGGT
Organism: Xenopus tropicalis; assembly: GCF_000004195.4. Classification (NCBI taxonomy): domain Eukaryota; kingdom Metazoa; phylum Chordata; class Amphibia; order Anura; family Pipidae; genus Xenopus; species Xenopus tropicalis. Next base: position 2,102,328 of record NC_030684.2, read on the forward strand.
ACCTTCTACCACAGGGGCAGCAGCCCGGGGTACAAGGTAAGTGATTAAAGCCACTGGGGGGGTACCTAACACTTTGGCACCACCAAGTGACTTAGCTTTTCCTTCTAGGAAAATCAAACTTGGGTGGGTTTGTATCATAGCAGACAGCGACGATAATACAAACTCATCAAGTTCAACCTTTTGTCCCAGCAAAGACTACCTACCTGCACACAAGGCTACCTACCTGTACACCTATAATGTTGGTACTATGCTCTTGTATTCATGGGAAGGAGAAGAGGCAGATAGACTTACAGAGGCCCCAAGATTCTGACAGTGGCCCTGGCAGCCAACAGATCCAAATGGTGCCTCCCTGTGATACCATCATGAGATCCTGAGAGTTATAGTTTAGTGACCAACTTCAGAACTGCCCCAACATCCCAGTAGAAAATAATGGTACAATCTCATTCCCTATAGAGCAGGGGGTAGAACTGCCCCACATCCCAGTAGAAAGTAACAGTACAGTCACATACCCTATAGAGCAGGGGGTAGAACTGCCCCACATCCCAGTAGAAAGTAACAGTACAATCACATACCCTATAGAGCAGGGAGCAGGGGGTAGAACTGCCCCACATCCCAGTAGAAAGTAACAGTACAATCACATACCCTATAGAGCAGGGGGTAGAACTGCCCCACATCCCAGTAGAAAGTAACAGTACAATCACATACCCTATAGAGCAGGGAGCAGGGGGTAGAACTGCCCCACATCCCAGTAGAAAGTAACAGTACAATCACATACCCTATAGAGCAGGGAGCAGGGGGTAGAACTGCCCCACATCCCAGTAGAAAGTAACAGTACAGTCACATACCCTATAGAGCAGGGGGTAGAACTGCCCCACATCCCAGTAGAAAGTAACAGTACAATCACATACCCTATAGAGCAGGGAGCAGGGGGTAGAACTGCCCCACATCCCAGTAGAAAGTAATGGTACAATCACATACCCTATAGAGCAGGGGGTAGAACTGCCCCACATCCCAGTAGAAAGTAACAGTACAATCACATACCCTATAGAGCAGGGGGTAGAACTGCCCCACATCCCAGTAGAAAGTAACAGTACAATCACATACCCTATAGAGCAGGGAGCAGGGGGTAGAACTGCCCCACATCCCAGTAGAAAGTAACAGTACAATCACATACCCTATAGAGCAGGGAGCAGGGGGTAGAACTGCCCCACATCCCAGTAGAAAGTAACAGTACAATCACATTCCCTATAGAGCAGGGGGTAGAACTGCCCCACATCCCAGTAGAAAGTAACAGTACAATCACATACCCTATAGAGCAGGGGGTAGAACTGCCCCACATCCCAGTAGAAAGTAACAGTACAATCTCATTCCCTATAGAGCAGGGAGCAGGGGGTAGAACTGCCCCACATCCCAGTAGAAAGTAACAGTACAATCTCATTCCCTATAGAGCAGGGAGCAGGGGGTAGAACTGCCCCACATCCCAGTAGAAAGTAACAGTACAATCACATACCCTATAGAGCAGGGAGCAGGGGGTAGAACTGCCCCACATCCCAGTAGAAAGTAACAGTACAGTCACATACCCTATAGAGCAGGGGGTAGAACTGCCCCACATCCCAGTAGAAAGTAACAGTACAATCACATACCCTATAGAGCAGGGGGTAGAACTGCCCCACATCCCAGTAGAAAGTAACAGTACAATCACATACCCTATAGAGCAGGGGGTAGAACTGCCCCACATCCCAGTAGAAAGTAACAGTACAATCACATACCCTATAGAGCAGGGAGCAGGGGGTAGAACTGCCCCACATCCCAGTAGAAAGTAACAGTACAGTCACATACCCTATAGAGCAGGGGGTAGAACTGCCCCACATCCCAGTAGAAAGTAACAGTACAATCACATTCCCTATAGAGCAGGGAGCAGGGGGTAGAACTGCCCCACATCCCAGTAGAAAGTAACAGTACAATCTCATTCCCTATAGAGCAGGGAGCAGGGGGTAGAACTGCCCCACATCCCAGTAGAAAGTAACAGTACAATCTCATTCCCTATAGAGCAGGGAGCAGGGGGTAGAACTGCCCCACATCCCAGTAGAAAGTAACAGTACAATCTCATTCCCTATAGAGCAGGGAGCAGGGGGTAGAACTGCCCCACATCCCAGTAGAAAGTAACAGTACAATCACATACCCTATAGAGCAGGGAGCAGGGGGTAGAACTGCCCCACATCCCAGTAGAAAGTAACAGTACAGTCACATACCCTATAGAGCAGGGGGTAGAACTGCCCCACATCCCAGTAGAAAGTAACAGTACAATCACATACCCTATAGAGCAGGGGGTAGAACTGCCCCACATCCCAGTAGAAAGTAACAGTACAATCACATACCCTATAGAGCAGGGGGTAGAACTGCCCCACATCCCAGTAGAAAGTAACAGTACAATCACATACCCTATAGAGCAGGGAGCAGGGGGTAGAACTGCCCCACATCCCAGTAGAAAGTAACAGTACAATCACATACCCTATAGAGCAGGGAGCAGGGGGTAGAACTGCCCCACATCCCAGTAGAAAGTAACAGTACAATCACATACCCTATAGAACTGCCCCACATCCCAGTAGAAAGTAACAGTACAATCACATACCCTATAGAGCAGGGGGTAGAACTGCCCCACATCCCAGTAGAAAGTAACAGTACAATCACATACCCTATAGAGCAGGGGGTAGAACTGCCCCACATCCCAGTAGAAAGTAACAGTACAATCACATACCCTATAGAGCAGGGAGCAGGGGGTAGAACTGCCCCACATCCCAGTAGAAAGTAACAGTACAATCACATACCCTATAGAGCAGGGGGTAGAACTGCCCCACATCCCAGTAGAAAGTAACAGTACAGTCACATACCCTATAGAGCAGGGAGCAGGGGGTAGAACTGCCCCACATCCCAGTAGAAAGTAACAGTACAATCACATACCCTATAGAGCAGGGGGTAGAACTGCCCCACATCCCAGTAGAAAGTAATGGTACAATCACATACCCTATAGAGCAGGGGGTAGAACTGCCCCACATCCCAGTAGAAAGTAACAGTACAATCACATACCCTATAGAGCAGGGAGCAGAACTGCCCCACATCCCAGTAGAAAGTAACAGTACAATCACATACCCTATAGAGCAGGGGGTAGAACTGCCCCACATCCCAGTAGAAAGTAACAGTACAATCACATACCCTATAGAGCAGGGGGTAGAACTGCCCCACATCCCAGTAGAAAGTAACAGTACAATCACATACCCTATAGAGCAGGGGGTAGAACTGCCCCACATCCCAGTAGAAAGTAACAGTACAATCACATACCCTATAGAGCAGGGAGCAGGGGGTAGAACTGCCCCACATCCCAGTAGAAAGTAACAGTACAATCACATACCCTATAGAGCAGGGGGTAGAACTGCCCCACATCCCAGTAGAAAGTAACAGTACAATCACATACCCTATAGAGCAGGGAGCAGGGGGTAGAACTGCCCCACATCCCAGTAGAAAGTAACAGTACAATCACATACCCTATAGAGCAGGGAGCAGGGGGTAGAACTGCCCCACATCCCAGTAGAAAGTAACAGTACAATCACATACCCTATAGAGCAGGGGGTAGAACTGCCCCACATCCCAGTAGAAAGTAACAGTACAGTCACATACCCTATAGAGCAGGGAGCAGGGGGTAGAACTGCCCCACATCCCAGTAGAAAGTAACAGTACAATCACATACCCTATAGAGCAGGGGGTAGAACTGCCCCACATCCCAGTAGAAAGTAACAGTACAATCACATACCCTATAGAGCAGGGGGTAGAACTGCCCCACATCCCAGTAGAAAGTAACAGTACAATCACATACCCTATAGAGCAGGGGGTAGAACTGCCCCACATCCCAGTAGAAAGTAACAGTACAATCACATACCCTATAGAGCAGGGGGTAGAACTGCCCCACATCCCAGTAGAAAGTAACAGTACAATCACATACCCTATAGAGCAGGGGGTAGAACTGCCCCACATCCCAGTAGAAAGTAACAGTACAGTCACATACCCTATAGAGCAGGGAGCAGGGGGTAGAACTGCCCCACATCCCAGTAGAAAGTAACAGTACAATCACATACCCTATAGAGCAGGGGGTAGAACTGCCCCACATCCCAGTAGAAAGTAATGGTACAATCACATACCCTATAGAGCAGGGGGTAGAACTGCCCCACATCCCAGTAGAAAGTAACAGTACAATCACATTCCCTATAGAGCAGGGGGTAGAACTGCCCCACATCCCAGTAGAAAGTAACAGTACAATCACATACCCTATAGAGCAGGGAGCAGAACTGCCCCACATCCCAGTAGAAAGTAACAGTACAATCACATACCCTATAGAGCAGGGGGTAGAACTGCCCCACATCCCAGTAGAAAGTAACAGTACAATCACATACCCTATAGAGCAGGGAGCAGAACTGCCCCACATCCCAGTAGAAAGTAACAGTACAATCACATACCCTATAGAGCAGGGGGTAGAACTGCCCCACATCCCAGTAGAAAGTAACAGTACAATCACATACCCTATAGAGCAGGGGGTAGAACTGCCCCACATCCCAGTAGAAAGTAACAGTACAATCACATACCCTATAGAGCAGGGGGTAGAACTGCCCCACATCCCAGTAGAAAGTAACAGTACAATCACATACCCTATAGAGCAGGGGGTAGAACTGCCCCACATCCCAGTAGAAAGTAACAGTACAATCACATACCCTATAGAGCAGGGGGTAGAACTGCCCCACATCCCAGTAGAAAGTAACAGTACAATCACATACCCTATAGAGCAGGGGGTAGAACTGCCCCACATCCCAGTAGAAAGTAACAGTACAATCACATACCCTATAGAGCAGGGGGTAGAACTGCCCCACATCCCAGTAGAAAGTAACAGTACAGTCACATACCCTATAGAGCAGGGAGCAGGGGGTAGAACTGCCCCACATCCCAGTAGAAAGTAACAGTACAATCACATACCCTATAGAGCAGGGGGTAGAACTGCCCCACATCCCAGTAGAAAGTAATGGTACAATCACATACCCTATAGAGCAGGGGGTAGAACTGCCCCACATCCCAGTAGAAAGTAACAGTACAATCACATTCCCTATAGAGCAGGGGGTAGAACTGCCCCACATCCCAGTAGAAAGTAACAGTACAATCACATACCCTATAGAGCAGGGAGCAGAACTGCCCCACATCCCAGTAGAAAGTAACAGTACAATCACATACCCTATAGAGCAGGGGGTAGAACTGCCCCACATCCCAGTAGAAAGTAACAGTACAATCACATACCCTATAGAGCAGGGAGCAGGGGGTAGAACTGCCCCACATCCCAGTAGAAAGTAACAGTACAATCACATACCCTATAGAGCAGGGGGCAGGGGGTAGAACTGCCCCACATCCCAGTAGAAAGTAACAGTACAATCACATACCCTATAGAGCAGGGAGCAGGGGGTAGAACTGCCCCACATCCCAGTAGAAAGTAACAGTACAATCACATACCCTATAGAGCAGGGGGTAGAACTGCCCCACATCCCAGTAGAAAGTAACAGTACAATCACATACCCTATAGAGCAGGGGGTAGGGCAGACAGGTTGAGCCTGAAAGAGCAAATAGCAATACAAAATGGAACCTCTGTCTATACTGTCCAATTGCATGCTGGGTATTGTAGTTTCATATTAACCCTAGCTGTAGGCTAATTGTTAGATACAAACTACATTACCCAGCATGCAATGGGACAGGCACATCAGGTTTACTAGGGGAAAACTTTGGCTAGTTTTCAAACTACAAACCCGCCAAGGCTCCAAAAAAATAGCCCAAATCTGTACCTTGGCCAGTTTGTAGTTTGGAAATTAGTAGCCCAATTTGGAGGAAAACCACCAACCTGGCAACCCTGTCATGGCGTAACTGCCTATACAGCAGACCTTCTGATCTCCATTTTCTCTTTCCCCGTAAACAAGGAAAGGGCGGAGCCAACATTATCTCTCACAGTTTATGGAATAAACGATGTCTACTGCATGTTGAGGTGTTGCTATTTGAAAATACGCGAACTGAGCGTGCCATTATAGAGAAGAGCGGGAAAAATAAGGGGCGGGGCCATGTCCTGCTGTTCCGCTGAACTGGCGCGGCCATTTTGTGTTTGGGCGGCTCTCTTTCTCTCAGCCTATCAGAGTGTAGTGAAGTAGGACTGTACCTCCGACGACATTTTATACATTTTCCTATAAATGAGCCTCTGGGTGGGGAATACCAAATAAAGCCAAATAGATTGTGTAGCGTTTGTGGAAAAAATAAAGTGAATAGAAACCTAATACAGGCGATCCCATTGGACTACAGAAGGTGTATTGGTCTTCAGGCCCCCCAAAAACATAATTTCCAGCCCCCCCCATCTACTCAAGCGATTCCCCATCTGCGAACATCACATGGTGTGGGCCCCGGGGATACAGTGTTTTGTGGAACCCTAAGGGACCAAGCAAGAGCCCTTGGGCACATGTATGTCAGTAGCCCTTGGTTACATGTATGTCAGTAGCCCTTGGTTACTTGTATGTCAGTAGCCCTTGGTGACTTGTATGTCAGTAGCCCTTGGTTACATGTATGTCAGTAGCCCTTGGTTACATGTACGTCAGTAGCCCTTGGTTACATGTATGTCAGTAGCCCTTGGTTACATGTACGTCAGTAGCCCTTGGTTACATGTATGTCAGTAGCCCTTGGTTACATGTACGTCAGTAGCCCTTGGTCACATGTATGTCAGTAGAGTCATGGCACAATGCCTTTTACACTATAAAGCAGATACTTTTTGAGAAGATATTTATGTTTTTGCCCCTCAGGGTGACTTCAGATCCACCAGGTTTGTGACTAACCGTAACCGAAGAGTCGTGGCCAACCGGTGTTCTTCCTATTCACAAAATGGTGAGTAAAGGCGGCCATACACCTTCAGATTTGAGTCTTCTTCCGACGTCGATGGTACGTTTTAATGCAACGATCTAAAACTCACATTCAGCCTGTAGGTCCCCCATTGTATTGTGGGCCCCCCAAGGATATCCAGTACACTGCTAACAGCACCGGCAGGACAATATATTTTTTTAAAGCCTTTATTGGAATATGGGTTCTGACCCGGCACTAGCAACCGACCGACGACCACACTTTTTTAAGATGGATGTGGCCATCATGTGACTTCAAATAAAAGATTTGAGCTGGGAGCAGGGCAGCCATCAGAAATCATGGGGCCCCTTACAACAACATTTTCAGGGGCCCCCCCAAAGGCCCCATCAGTACAAAGGAAGCACAGACATAAAAAGTATCAGGGCCCCCCTAATGCTATGCTGGCCAGGGCCCCCGATACACAGTGCCCCCAATTTTCCCCCATACACAGTGCCCCCAATTGCCCCCCGAAGACGGTCTTCTTTGGCGTTGGTTGCGGATTCCTCTTCTTCGGCGGCAGCTCCGGCGACTTTGGACTCCTCCCCAGGACAGGCCCTTTTATAAGGTTCCGCCTTGTATGTACTGATGTCACACGTACGCATAGGGCACAACCAATCAGATTAGCCACTCACCACCAATGAAATTTAAGATGTCCAATGTTAAGGTGGACTGGGCCCGTATTTGATTAAAGGGGACCCCAGCTAACCAGAAAAGCTTCGCCCAGCCCGGCCCCCCTTAAAAAGTCGAAATTCTCTTGGCTGGGATGACTGTCCCCCCATGCCCCCCTGATGGCGGCCCTGGCTCGGAGTGTGCCCCCAAACCAGGTAGTTATTTTTGAATTCCTGACTTGGGGGCAAGTTTTGGTTGAATAAAAACAAGATTTCCTACCAAATAAAGCCCCCTGTAAGCTGATAGGGTGCATAGAGGCCCTTAATAGCCAATCACAGCCCTTATTTGGCTCCTCCATGAACTGTTATGGTGCTTGTGTTGCTCCCCAAGTCTTTTTATATTTGACTAGTGCTGGGCGGTATATCGATTTAACCGGTATACCGTTTTTTTAAAAAAAACGATATGAATTTTAAACATACCGCAATACCGGTATGCGCGCCTCCTGCTATTTTTTTCCAATTATATCTGGGTTGCGCCCGTGCGCATGTGACGTCGCTAGGACGCATCGCTTGAGCTGGAGGAACCACAAGTTGGGTAAGTTCTGCTGAAGTTCTGGTTGGGGGGTTGTGGTTGAGGGGGGGGGTTGTGGTTGGGGGGGGGTTGGTTGGGGTTGTGGTGGGTTGGTTGGGGTTGTGGTTGGGGGGGGGGCCCTGGCCACCAATATTTATTATTTATTTCTTATTTATATACCGTCAAATACCGTGATACCGATATAATTTTGAAAAATACTGTGATATAAATTTTTGGTCATACCGCCCAGCTCTATATTTGACTATGGATATATATATTCCTAAAACACAAGGCAAAAACGTGTATAAAGGAGGCCATACCCGGGCAGATTTAGCTGCCAACTTGGGTCCTTCAGATCAGTTCAGCGGCTTATCTGCCCGTGTATGGGCACCCCCAACGGGACTTCCTGACCGATATCTGGCCAAAAATTGGACAGGGACTACTTTTTTAGTTAAAGAAAATGAATTCCCCCAGCCTCGGCTGCGGATTTCTGTAAATAACCTGTGGGTAACAGAAGGTCCCAGCCTTGAGGTCCCTTTCCCTACTAGTAATTATTTTTCCAAGGACAAGCAATGCACCTCTCCCCAACGACTGAGCGATAGGTTGAACCGCTCCCAGCTTATCTTTCCATTAACACCTCGGGGAGAGAAAGGCCTTTCCCAATCGGCCGCCCGTAGCTGTTAGTGTTTCCAGTGATGGATTTTCCATTCGTCCGGCTATTTGGGGCAGAGAGAAAGGAAGATGCGGTATTTGCTCAGCTTGTGGAAATAAAAAAAAAGGGAAAATGACACTGGGGCAATGAACAAACAGGCCATTGGGAAGCTCCTGGGTGCGGCCGTGTCCTCCCCCTACAGAGGAATATTTTCCTGCCCGTACCTCTGGCTGCCGGAGCCGACAGTTTTGCAATGGTTTATGTTCATTTGATATAAAGGCCGCTCTGTGAGGCAAATGCATATCATTCTTGCACACGTAAGGGAACTATAATGGCATGGATGTCGTTCTGCTGTTTCCCCACACAGGTCATTTCCTGCTTTTATGGAGGGACCCAAATATGTTAGCGCCAATGTTATTACAGTAAACAGTAAACAATCTGCTGGAGAAATACGCAGCATTAACCCAATAGGCAGCAGGGCCGCGTTATGTTCCGTAGATAACTTTTAGTATAGAATGGCCTGTTCTAAGCAACTTTTCAATTGGTCTTAAGGTGGCCATACACGTAAAGATGCGCTCGCCTGGCGAGGTCACCAAGCGAGCGGATCCTCTCCCTACAGGTGGGCGATATCAGGGGAATTTAGGCTAATTCGGTGGTTTGGCCCTGCATGGGGCCAAACGATCGAATTAAAATGACGGTAATTGGTGCAATCGGTTCGGGGACCACATCAACGAGCCCATGTGGTCCCCTGTCTAAAGGTACCCATACACTGGACGACTATAGCTGCTGATATCGGTCCCTTGGACCCGTGTATGGGCAGAACAGAGCGGCCTGGCCGACCCATATCTGGCCTGAAATTGGCCAGATCTCGATCGGCCAGGTTAGAAAATCCGGTTGGATCGGGGACCACATCGGCTCGTTGATGCGGTCCCCGAACCGACTGCCCCATAACCACAAATGTAATCTGATCGTTTGGCCCCAGGGCCAAACGATCGGATTATTTTTTTTTAACTTACTTGCTACCCGATATCGCCCACCCGTGGGTGGGGATATCGGGTGAAGATCCACTCGCTTGGCGACATCGCCAAGCGAGCAGATCTTATAGTGTATGGGCACCTTAAGGGACCAATATTGGCAGCTACAATCGGCCCATGTATGGCCACCTTTATAGTTTTGAATTATTTGCCTTCAGCTTTCAAATGGGGGTCACTGACCCCGGCAACCAAACCCTATTGCTCTGTGAGGCTCCAGTTTTATTGTTTACTTTTTATAACTTATTTTTCTATTCAGTTCCCCTCTTACTCATATATCAGTCTCTCATTCAAACCACCCCCCGTTGCCAAGGTGATTTGGGCCCTAGCAACCAGATAGTTGTTAAAGTGGTTGTTCACCTTTGAGTTAACTTTTAGTATGATGTAGAGAGTAATATTCTGAAACAATAAGCAATTGGTCTTCATTTTTTATTATTATTTAATTTTGTTCAGCAGCTCCCCAGTTTGGAATTTTAGCAGCTATCTGGTTGCTAGGGTCCAGTTTACCTTAGTAACCAGGGAGAGATTTGAGAGAGTGACTGATATAGGAATAGGGGAGGGGCTGAATAGAGAGAGAGGTAATAAAAAATGAACAATAACAATAAAACTGGAGCCTCACAGAGCAATAGGGTTTGGCTGCCGGGGTCAGTTATCCTGTTGCTAGGGTCCAAATTACCTTAGCAACCAGGGAGTGGTTTGGATGAGAGGCTGGTATATGAATAGGGGAGGGGCTGAATAGAAAGATAAGGAATAAAAAGTAACAATAACAATAAAACTGGAGCCTCACAGAGCAATAGGGTTTGGCTGCCGGGGTCAGTTATCCTGTTGCTAGGGCTGAAATTACCTTAGCAACCAGGGAGCTGTTTGAACGAGAGGCTGATATAGGAATAGGGGAGGGGCTGAATAGAAAGATAAGGAATATAAAGTAACAATAACAATAAAACTGGAGCCTCACAGAGCAATAGGTTTTTGGTTGCTACGGTCCAAGTTACCTTAGCAACCAGGGAGGGGTTTGAATAAGAGACAGGAATATGAATAAGGGAGGGGCTGAATAGAAAGATAAGGAATAAAAAGTAACAATAACAATAAAACTGGAGCCTCACAGAGCAATAGGTTTTGGCTGCAAAAGGGTAAGGCAAATAATTCAAAAACTGTAATATAAAAAATGAAGACCAATCGCAAATTGTCTCAGAATAGCACTCTCTACATCATGGAAAGGGGTTATTGGGAAACCTATTCCCCCCTCCCTTGTATCCACCCAACCGTATTGGATCATCCTATGTATGGGGCATCCCTGCAATGTCACGCGAAACTACAACTCTCTGTATTTCCCTGTATTTAGCCGGTGAGCTACTCACAAATAGTCCGTGCCGACACAAGCTACTTCTCAAGCCTTTCTGGCGCAGTGGCTGAGAGACGCTGATATGTATAATTGTATTCTGCCTACCATGGAATGCTACTAATCCCCATAAAATATGTCCAACTGCAACACGAGACGTCAAAGCCGCGTCTGTTCTGTACATCGCCCAATCTACATTTTCCGGATTCCACGGGGAGTTAAAAATCATCGTATTGTATCGTTTCTGGCGAGGTTATTGCCGTTTGAAAGACGCCGTCTGGCTCATAACGACGTTAATTAGCGAAATATGTTACAGGCACAATAGCAAAACGTTATGTTATTATATTAAAGGTGATGTTATCTCGCATATCTGAATCTCAGGTGTACCATGTGACACATACAGGTAAGGGGGTGGGGCCAGAAGCTTTCAAATGGGGGTCACTGACCCCGGCAGCCAAACCCTATTGCTCTGCGAGGCTCCAGTTTTATTGTTATTTTTTATTACTTTTTTTTCTATTAAGTCCCTTTCCTTGGTATATTCCCTATACCAGCCTCTCATTCAAACCACTCCCTGGTAATTTGGACCCTAGCAACCAGATAGCTGCTGAAACTCCAAGCTGGAGAGCTGTTGAACAAAATGTGAAATAACTAAAGAACTACAAATAATGAAAAATGAAGACCAATATCACTCCAACTTGCAGCGCAGCAGTAAAGTGTGCCTGAGTCTGAGCTTTCAGCCAGCGCTACACATTAGAACTGCTTTCAGCTAACCTATTGTTTCTCCTACTCCCATGTAACTGGAGGAGTCCCAAGCCGGACTTGGATTTCTTACTATTGAGTGCTATTCTGATACCTACTGGGAGCTGCTATCTTGCTCCCTTCCCATTGTTCTGCTGATCGGCTGCTGGGGGGGAGGGGGGGGATATCACTCCAACTTGCAGCGCAGCAGTAAAGTGTGCCTGAGTCTGAGCTTTCAGCCAGCGCTACACATTAGAACTGCTTTCAGCTAACCTATTGTTTCTCCTACTCCCATGTAACTGGAGGAGTCCCAAGCCGGACTTGCTGATCGGCTGCTGGGGGTGAGGGGGGGGATATCACTCCAACTTGCAGCGCAGCAGTAAAGTGTGACTGAAGTTTATCAGAGCACAGGTCACATGGCTGCGTCTCCCTGGGAAATGGAGAATAGGGCTAGCCCCAGGCATCAATGATACATTAACAGCTCCATCTTATTTTGCTGCTGGTTCAGTCTGTAGATTGCAGGCCAGGAGGTGTGTAAAGCCAAGGGGAGCTGTGATTTACACCCCCATAGGAGACACACTGTCTTGTAATATTGTTATTAACTGGATTTTTGCCACATTATTTCAAATGTACTTTATAAGTTCATAATGCTGCGGATGTCCCGTGCCCAGACCCATTCTAACATGGGCACCGTGTTCTGCCAGGATCATTAGCAGGGACAGCTTCTCCCAACTATATTAGGAATAGGGTATTCTTGTCAGAACCAATTCAGTCTAATTACAGTGCTTTGCACATACCTGCTGCTAATCGCTGCCCTTCCCACCCTATTCCCATGATGGTTTTATATCATTGTATTCTTATACACTTAGAGAAACAGCCCCCAGCCGGGGCAACAGGCTCAGAGTACAGAGGGAATAAAGACCGGCTGCACCTGTGGCTGTGTAATATATATATATATATACTGTATATATAAAATGTATAAATGCCGCACTCACAGGTCTTATGAAAATGAAAAATATTTATTGGCAATGCCAAAAGACCTGTGAGTGCGGCATTTATACATTTTATACTTATGCTTTGTGATCCTGCACCCAGGCAGTATTCTTCACATTTTGACGTGAGTGCCTGATCTCCACGCTCTTAAATATATATATATATATACAGAAAATAATAATCATCTGCGGCCAGCACACCCTTCAATGCTTTATCAAAAATTTATTGAAAATATATTGTTTAAAACCTGGATTTGGATTGATATATATATAAACTCGGATGGGCAAACTACAGCCGTGGGCCACATCTGGCCCGTTGGCCTTTTTAATCCAGCCCGTCGACTCCTGGGGAGTGGAGCTGGAGGATGCTGTGGGGTGGAGCTGGAGGATGCTGGGTGGGAGCTGGAGGATGCTGGGAAGGACGCTGGGGGGAGCTGGAGAATGTTGGGGTGGGAGCTGGAGGATGCTGGGGTGGGAGCTGCAGGATGCTGGGTGGGAGCTGGAGGATGCTGGGAAGGATGCTGGGGGGAGCTGGAGAATGTTGGGGTGGGAGCTGGAGGATGCTGGGGTGGGAGCTGCAGGATGCTGGGAAGGACGCTGGGGGGAGCTGGAGAATGCTGGGGTGGGAGCTGGAGGATGCTGGGGTGGGAGCTGGAGGATGCTGGGTGGGAGCTGGAGGATGCTGGGTGGGAGCTGCAGGATGCTGGGAAGGACGCTGGGGGGAGCTGGAGAATGTTGGGGTGGGAGCTGGAGGATGCTGGGGTGGGAGCTGCAGGATGCTGGGAAGGACGCTGGGGGGAGCTGGAGAATGTTGGGGTGGGAGCTGGAGGATGCTGGGGTGGGAGCTGCAGGATGCTGGGAAGGACGCTTGGGAGAGCTGGAGAATGCTGGGGTGGGAGCTGGAGGATGCTGGGGTGGAGAGCTGCAGGATGCTGGGGTGGGAGCTGGAGGATGCTGGGGTGGGGAGCTGCAGGATGCTGGGGGGAGCTGGAGGATGCTGGGGTGGGGAGCTGCAGGATGCTGGGGGGGAGCTGGAGGATGCTGGGGTGGAGAGCTGCAGGATGCTGGGGTGGAGAGCTGCAGGATGCCGTGGTGGGAGCTGGAGGATGCTGGGGTGGGGAGCTGCAGGATGCTGGGGAGTGGAGCTGGAGGATGCTTGGGGGGAGCTGGAGGATGCTGGGGATTGGAGCTGGAGGATGCTGGGGTGGGGAGCTGCAGGATGCTGGGGAGTAGAGCTGGAGGATGCTGGGGGGGAGCTGAGAGGCCCCATGATTTCTGATGGTGGCCCTGGGCGTAACGCTGGCCTGGCCTGTCTGTAAGTCAGTGTGGCCCCTGAGCCAAAAAGTTTGCCCACCTCTGCCATATATATATATGTGTGTGTGTGTGTATAAATGAGAGAGAGAGAGACTCTGTTGTCTTCTTATTAAAAGAATGGAAGATGTGCTTCTATCCCCTGTGCCCCCCCCACATCTGTCAGACAGAGGGGCTCAGAATCAAAATGAATGTTTGGGTTGCGCCTGGCATGCCGTCTATGGGAGATGGGCTTTCTGGATAACGAGTTTTCAGATAATGGGTCCCGTAAGTGAAAGATGTAAAAGGAATGAAATCCGAGCGCAGTTTTGGCCGCAGTCACTGCGACGTCCTCGCTGCGTGTTCCTGCCACCGTCTCGCCGCCGCTCGGAACCTCAACAGGAGCAGATCCCACCCTCGGACACGTTGGTGCTAGAGGCGACGGGATAGGACGGCGCCGTAAACAAAACCCTTTTCCTACACGACAGCAACTCGATTTCAATTCTCTCTTTATCGCGACCGCTGCCAGGAAATGATGATTCATTAAAATAATGTTTTGCACCTCTCCCCCCCGTGCCAACTTGCTGTGGGAGTAAGGTGTTCCGGAGAAACCGCCAATTCCTATTACGACTTTTACGAGAGACTACCGTGCTAGGGGTCAGCGCTGGAAATAATAGCGTGCGTTTGTGCACATATTAATACGTTCAATCAGAAAGCGGTTCTCTCTGTCCTCGGATATTATTATATCATTGTTACTGGGAACATGGCACGGCGTAACCGACAAACGAGTTCCGCGTGCTGAGCTAGGCGTTTGTTTATTAAAGGGGAAATAACCCTGGTCACACAGGAGACCTTCCTCGCACACCCTGGCCCCCACGGCAAGAAGCTCGGTGCACAGAGGATCGGCAACCTCCCAAACAGTCCCAGGAGATAGAAAGCAATGGATGTGCACTTCCGAGTGCCATGGCTTTCTATCTCCTGGCCGAACCGAAATCATCTGACTTTTCGTCACATAAAGAAGTTGAACATTTGTAACAATTCGGAACCTTCATGTGCTTCGGATTCGGTTCAGTATTCCTCCGAATCTTCCCGAAAATAGTGGTTGCTAGTGATGGGCGAAATATTTCGCCAGGCATAGATTCGCACGTCCAAATATTGTCGCCGGCGTCAAAAAAGAATAGTCGCGGGCGTCAAAAGAATAGCCGCGCGATAAAAGAATAGCCGTGGGCGATAAAAGAATAGCCGTGCGACGAAATAATAGCCGCGGGCGACGAAATAATAGCCGCGGGTGACGAAACAATAGCCGCGGGCGACTAAACAATACCCACACGACAAAATAATAGCCGCGGGCGACAAAACAATAGCCGCGGGCGACGAAACAATAGCCGCGGGCGACAAAACAATACCCACACGACAAAATAATAGCCGTGGGCGACGAAATAATAGCCGTGGGCGACGAAATAATAGCCGCGGGCGACGAAATAATAGCCGCGGGCGACGAAATAATAGCCGCGGGCGACAAAACAATAGCCGCGGGACAAAATAATAGCCGCGGGCGACGAAATAATAGCCGCGGGCGACGAAACAATAGCCGCGGGTGACGAAACAATAGCCGCGGGCGACGAAACAATACCCACACGACAAAATAATAGCCACGGGCGACGAAACAATACCCACACGACAAAATAATAGCCGCGGGCGACGAAATAATAGCCGCGGGCGACGAAACAATAGCCGCGCGACGAAATAATAGCCACGAGCGACGAAACAATAGCCACGCGACGAAATAATAGCCGCGGGCGACGAAACAATACCCACACGACAAAATAATAGCCGCGGGCGACGAAACAATAGCCGTGCGACAAAATAATAGCCGCGGGCGACGAAATAATAGCTGCGGGCGACGAAACAATAGCCGCGGGCGACGAAACAATACCCACACGACAAAATAATAGCCGCGGGCGACGAAACAATAGCCGCGCGACGAAACAATAGCCGCGGGTGACGAAACAATAGCCGCGGGCGACGAAACAATACCCACACGACAAAATAATAGCCGCGGGCGACGAAACAATAGCCGCGGGTGACGAAACAATACCCACACGACAAAATAATAGCCGCGGGCGACGAAACAATAGCCGCGGGCGACGAAACAATACCCACACGACAAAATAATAGCCGCGGGCGACGAAACAATAGCCGCGCGACGAAATAATAGCCACGGGCGACGAAACAATACCCGCGCGACAAAATAATAGCCACGGGCGACAAAACAATAGCCGCGCAACAAAATAATAGCCGCGGGCGACGAAACAATTGCCGCGCGACAAAATAATAGCCGCGGGCGACGAAACAATAGCCGTGCGACAAAATAATAGCTGCGGGTGACACGTTTTTTTTGTCGCACAACATTTTCGGCGTTTCGCTCATTTTTCGCCATTTTGCGGATCTTTTGAAAGATTCGCGAATTTTTCGGCGA
Source organism: Xenopus tropicalis (assembly GCF_000004195.4). Lineage (NCBI taxonomy): Eukaryota > Metazoa > Chordata > Amphibia > Anura > Pipidae > Xenopus > Xenopus tropicalis. The sequence goes on from NC_030684.2 coordinate 2,118,988, forward strand.
AGGGAAACGGAACAGATTCGCTCATCACTAGTGGTTGCCACCTGTCCGGTTTTGACCCGGACAGCCCAGTTTTCGGAAGTGCTCTCCGGGCCAAACCTCTTGCCCGGTTTTCCAAATTAGGATTGTGATGCCCCATCTCTGCCCCGCCCCCATGACATCACTGCCCACCCCCTGCCTGGCGACATACGCCGCACACAGTGTCGGACTGGCCCACCAGGATACCAGGAAAACTCCCGATGGGCCCAGGGGTTAGTGGACCCTTCTGCTCCTGACCATTTGGCCTTCTTCATGGACATTTGCTATTTCTGAATGGGAAGAAAGAGGAGAAATAGATGGAAGAGAGACTAGGAGAATAAAGAGGTTGAGTGAGGAAACAAGGAAATATAGTTTGGAGAGTGGGCCTGGGCTCTAAGGTTTTCGGGTGGGGGGTCCAAGTCCGACACTGGCCGCACAGGTGGCAACCCTAGTAGCGATGTGCAAGTCAAGAATAGCTCAACCCCAGGCCGGGATTTGTGGTGGCACAGATATAGGGGCGGCAAAGGAACTTTCCTCACATACTCAAGTATCCTCATCCTCTCCCCACTGCTTTGTATGTGAGTTAAGTGGGTTCACATGCGTGCCGGGGGGGGGGGAGGAGGGCGGCGGAGTAAGGGGGCACCTTCGGGGCGCCGTGTCATCTAATCCGGCCCTGCTCGACCCGCACCCGACTCTAAGCCGCCCGCTCACAACCCTAACACTACCTGACTTGGCTTCTCCCCTCTATCTATAGAGCCGCACCTATAAATTCACAAGCCGCTAGAAGAAGCCAGTGTTAGAAGAGCTCGACCCAAACCCGCCCGCAAGTGATGTCCTGAGGCTGGCCTGAACCCACATGGGTTCAGTGGGTAAACTCGCAGGTATCGGACTGGTCTGCACATCACTAATCCCTAGTTCTTTTACTTGCCTTCTCCATTGTACCGCAGAGCTTCCATTGATTGCGGGGTTTCTGTCTTTGGCCAGAAGGCAAAGCTCGTTCTACTAGAAAATTCTTTACACTGTAGTATCTAGAAGAATCTGCCCATGTAGGACAATACCATAAGTCCTGAGAAGAACAATCCCAGAAGAAGAAATCTATGGAGTTGGAGCCCTACATTACCCAGAATCCTGGTGTGCTGGACAATATTAATGTGCTATAGATCTTGCTGAACTTGAGTAAACCTCTTTCTGCTTTCTATAATATCCATCTTGACCCAAGCCGAGACATATTTCCTACTCACGTGTTTTCCTTTTGCCATTTTCGGTTTGGAAACGTGACGTTCATCACCCGGTCGCTGTCATTTTGCTCAACTCAATTGGAGGTCCAATCTCTCTCTTCCGAAGACCGGTACTGATGTGCTCATTCGCTTCCACCCAGAAGTCCAGAAGCTTTATTTTGGCATCCAGGCGTGTGTGTTTAGGGTTTCCTATGGTACAAACAGCTTCTGCACTCAATAATATTAGCAGGGCAGCGCCATATTGATCCTGGACGGGCCTCGCAGGATGTTCTAGAACTTGTTGGGCCAACATGAAAACTCTTCATGGACCTTTATGGGCCGGAGACCACAGAATCACAGCTGTTGCTTTTCATGAAACAGTCTCAACGCTCCAAATACCACTCGGACTATTTGCTAAATATTTTTGTTGTAGGAATAACCTTTAATTATCAGATTTTGTGCATTTTTTAATTTGAATCAATGTTGATGTAATTTTTTTTGAGGTCTTATTAACATTCCCTGGATTCTGTTGGTTTTGGAGCAGGGTGACGTTGGGTTGTGAAGGAACGTATTATGAATGAATAGAAATGTACCTTCCAGGGCCCGGCTTGTTTGCAGAGGACGGAACGAAAAACAGATTTTTGGCTTCTTGAAATTCCCCAAAACCTTTACTTTTGTGTCCAGCTCAAGGAAAGCAGCGTCTGAAAAGCTCAAGTTTATCCGCCATCTTGGCGTAAGGGGAAGCTAACAGCAACTCTCTTGCTTCACACCCTTTCCCTCTTCGCCTGTTTTTCCTCTGAGGCCCCCAAGACTTAGGGGCACGTTTAGTAAAACTGAATTAAACTTGATCATTGTTGTAGTTCTAATATGCATTCGATACATTCGAAAATCCCGAGTTTTTCAAGTTGAAGGTAAAAAAAAAGTAAGACGTAACTTCCCCTTGAAGCTGGGTGAAACTGAAAACAATGATGGGATTAACTTCCCCTTGAAACTGGGTGAAACATAAAACAATGATGGGATTAACTTCCCCTTGAAAGTGGGTGAAATAGAAACAATGATGGGATTAACTTCCCCTTGAAACTGGGTGAAATAGAAAACAATGATGGGATTAACTTCCCCTTGAAACTGGGTGAAATAGAAAACAATGATGGGATTAACTTGAAAGTGGGTGAAATAGAAACAATGAGGGGATTAACTTCCCCTTGAAAGTGGGTGAAATAGGAAACAATGACGGGATTAACTTCCCCTTGAAAGTGTGTGAAATAGAAAACAATGATGGGATTAACTTCCCCTTGAAAGTGGGTGAAATAGAAAACAATGATGGGATTAATTTCCCCTTGAAAGTGGGTGAAATAGAAACAATGAGGGGGTTAACTTCCCCTTGAAACTGGGTGAAATAGAAAACAATGACGGGATTAACTTCCCCTTGAAAGTGGGTGAAATAGAAAACAATGATGGGATTAATTTCCCCTTGAAAGTGGGTGAAATAGAAAACAATGATGGGATTAACTTCCCCTTTAAAGTGTGTGAAATAGAAAACAATGAGGGGATTAACTTCCCCTTGAAACTGGGTGAAATAGAAAACAATGATGGGATTAACTTCCCCTTGAAACTGGGTGAAATAGAAAACAATGAGGGGATTAACTTCCCCTTGAAACTGGGTGAAATAGAAAACAATGACAGGATTAACTTCCCCTTGAAAGTGTGTGAAATAGAAAACAATGATGGGATTAACTTCCCCTTGAAAGTGGGTGAAATAGAAAACAATGATGGGATTAATTTCCCCTTGAAAGTGGGTGAAATAGAAACAATGAGGGGGTTAACTTCCCCTTGAAACTGGGTGAAATAGAAAACAATGACGGGATTAACTTCCCCTTGAAAGTGGGTGAAATAGAAAACAATGATGGGATTAATTTCCCCTTGAAAGTGGGTGAAATAGAAAACAATGATGGGATTAACTTCCCCTTTAAAGTGTGTGAAATAGAAAACAATGAGGGGATTAACTTCCCCTTGAAACTGGGTGAAATAGAAAACAATGATGGGATTAACTTCCCCTTGAAACTGGGTGAAATAGAAAACAATGAGGGGATTAACTTCCCCTTGAAACTGGGTGAAATAGAAAACAATGATGGGATTAACTTCCCCTTGAAACTGGGTGAAATAGAAAACAATGAGGGGGTTAACTTCCCCTTGAAAGTGGGTGAAATAGAAAACAATGACAGGATTAACTTCCCCTTGAAAGTGGGTGAAATAGAAAACAATGATGGGATTAACTTCCCCTTGAAAGTGGGTGAAATAGAAAACAATGACGGGATTAACTTCCCCTTGAAAGTGGGTGAAATAGAAAACAATGATGGGATTAACTTCCCCTTGAAAGTGGGTGAAACAGAAAACAATGATGGGATTAATTTCCCCTTGAAACTGGGTGAAATAGAAAACAATGATGGGATTAACTTCCCCTTGAAAGTGGGTGAAACAGAAAACAATGATGGGATTAACTTCCCCTTGAAACTGGGTGAAATAGAAAACAATGATGGGATTAACTTCCCCTTTAAAGTGGGTGAAATAGGAAATAATGATGGGATTAACTTCCCCTTGAAACTGGGTGAAATAGAAAACAATGAGGGGGTTAACTTCCCCTTGAAAGTATGTGAAATAGAAACAATGAGGGGATTAACTTCCCCTTGAAAGTATGTGAAATAGAAACAATGAGGGGATTAACTTCCCCTTGAAAGTGGGTGAAATAGAAAACAATGATGGGATTAACTTCCCCTTGAAAGTGGGTGAAATAGAAAACAATGAGGGGATTAACTTCCCCTTGAAACTGGGTGAAATAGAAACAATGATGGGATTAACTTCCCTTGAAAGTGGGTGAAATAGAAAACAATGATGGGATTAACTTCCCCTTGAAAGTGGGTGAAATAGAAACAATGATGGGATTAACTTCCCCTTGAAACTGGGTGAAATAGAAACAATGATGGGATTAACTTCCCCTTGAAACTGGGTGAAATAGAAAACAATGATGGGATTAACTTCCCCTTGAAAGTGGGTGAAATAGAAAACAATGATGGGATTAACTTCCCCTTGAAAGTGTGTGAAATAGAAAACAATGATGGGATTAACTTCCCCTTGAAACTGGGTGAAATAGAAAACAATGATGGGATTAACTTGAAAGTGGGTGAAATAGAAACAATGAGGGGATTAACTTCCCCTTGAAAGTGGGTGAAATAGGAAACAATGACGGGATTAACTTCCCCTTGAAAGTGTGTGAAATAGAAAACAATGAGGGGATTAACTTCCCCTTGAAACTGGGTGAAATAGAAAACAATGATGGGATTAACTTCCCCTTGAAACTGGGTGAAATAGAAAACAATGAGGGGATTAACTTCCCCTTGAAACTGGGTGAAATAGAAAACAATGATGGGATTAACTTCCCCTTGAAACTGGGTGAAATAGAAAACAATGAGGGGGTTAACTTCCCCTTGAAAGTGGGTGAAATAGAAAACAATGACAGGATTAACTTCCCCTTGAAAGTGGGTGAAATAGAAAACAATGATGGGATTAACTTCCCCTTGAAAGTGGGTGAAATAGAAAACAATGACGGGATTAACTTCCCCTTGAAAGTGGGTGAAATAGAAAACAATGATGGGATTAACTTCCCCTTGAAAGTGGGTGAAACAGAAAACAATGATGGGATTAATTTCCCCTTGAAACTGGGTGAAATAGAAAACAATGATGGGATTAACTTCCCCTTGAAAGTGGGTGAAACAGAAAACAATGATGGGATTAACTTCCCCTTGAAACTGGGTGAAATAGAAAACAATGATGGGATTAACTTCCCCTTTAAAGTGGGTGAAATAGGAAATAATGATGGGATTAACTTCCCCTTGAAACTGGGTGAAATAGAAAACAATGAGGGGGTTAACTTCCCCTTGAAAGTATGTGAAATAGAAACAATGAGGGGATTAACTTCCCCTTGAAAGTATGTGAAATAGAAACAATGAGGGGATTAACTTCCCCTTGAAAGTGGGTGAAATAGAAAACAATGATGGGATTCACTTCCCCTTGAAAGTGGGTGAAATAGAAAACAATGAGGGGATTAACTTCCCCTTGAAACTGGGTGAAATAGAAACAATGATGGGATTAACTTCCCCTTGAAAGTGGGTGAAATAGAAAACAATGATGGGATTAACTTCCCCTTGAAAGTGGGTGAAATAGAAACAATGATGGGATTAACTTCCCCTTGAAACTGGGTGAAATAGAAACAATGATGGGATTAACTTCCCCTTGAAACTGGGTGAAATAGAAAACAATGATGGGATTAACTTCCCCTTGAAACTGGGTGAAATAGAAGTGTGTGAAATAGAAAACAATGAGGGGATTAACTTCCCCTTGAAACTGGGTGAAATAGAAAACAATGATGGGATTAACTTCCCCTTGAAAGTGGGTGAAATAGAAAACAATGAGGGGATTAACTTCCCCTTGAAAGTGGGTGAAACAGAAAACAATGAGGGGATTAACTTCCCCTTGAAAGTGGGTGAAACTGAAAACAATGATGGAATTAACTTCCCCTTGAAACTGGGTGAAACAGAAAACAATGATGGGATTAACGTCCCCTTGAAACTGGGTGAAATAGAAAACAATGATGGGATTAACTTCCCCTTGAAACTGGGTGAAATAGAAAACAATGATGGGATTAACTTCCCCTTGAAACTGGGTGAAATAGAAAACAATGAGGGGGTTAACTTCCCCTTGAAAGTGGGTGAAATAGAAAACAATGACAGGATTAACTTCCCCTTGAAAGTGGGTGAAATAGAAAACAATGATGGGATTAACTTCCCCTTGAAAGTGGGTGAAATAGAAAACAATGACGGGATTAACTTCCCCTTGAAAGTGGGTGAAATAGAAAACAATGATGGGATTAACTTCCCCTTGAAACTGGGTGAAATAGAAAACAATGATGGGATTAACTTCCCCTTGAAACTGGGTGAAATAGAAAACAATGATGGGATTAACTTCCCCTTGAAAGTATGTGAAATAGAAACAATGAGGGGATTAACTTCCCCTTGAAAGTGGGTGAAATAGAAAACAATGATGGGATTAACTTCCCCTTGAAAGTGGGTGAAATAGAAAACAATGATGGGATTAACTTCCCCTTGAAAGTGGGTGAAATAGAAAACAATGATGGGATTAACTTCCCCTTGAAACTGGGTGAAATAGAAGTGTGTGAAATAGAAAACAATGAGGGGATTAACTTCCCCTTGAAAGTGGGTGAAATAGAAAACAATGAGGGGATTAACTTCCCCTTGAAAGTGGGTGAAACAGAAAACAATGAGGGGATTAACTTCCCCTTGAAAGTGGGTGAAACAGAAAACAATGATGGAATTAACTTCCCCTTGAAACTGGGTGAAACAGAAAACAATGATGGGATTAACTTCCCCTTGAAACTGGGTGAAATAGAAAACAATGATGGGATTAACTTCCCCTTGAAACTGGGTGAAATAGAAAACAATGAGGGGATTAACTTCCCCTTGAAAGTGGGTGAAATAGAAAACAATGATGGGATTAATTTCCCCTTGAAACTGGGTGAAATAGAAAACAATGATGGGATTAACTTCCCCTTGAAACTGGGTGAAATAGAAACAATGACAGGATTAACTTCCCCTTGAAAGTGTGTGAAATAGAAAACAATGATGGGATTAACTTCCCCTTGAAAGTGGGTGAAATAGAAAACAGTGAGGGGATTAACTTCCCCTTGAAACTGGGTGAAAAATAAAACAATGATGGGATTAATTTCCCCTTGAAAGTGGGTGAAATAGAAAACAATGATGGGATTAACTTCCCCTTGAAAGTGTGTGAAATAGAAAACAATGAGGGGATTAATTTCCCCTTGAAAGTGGGTGAAATAGAAACAATGATGGGATTAACTTCCCCTTGAAAGTGGGTGAAATAGAAAACAATGATGGGATTAATTTCCCCTTGAAACTGGGTGAAATAGAAAACAATGAGGGGGTTAACTTCCCCTTGAAACTGGGTGAAATAGAAAACAATGATGGGATTAACTTCCCCTTGAAAGTGTGTGAAATAGAAAACAATGAGGGGATTAACTTCCCCTTGAAAGTGGGTGAAATAGAAACAATGATGGGATTAACTTCCCCTTGAAACTGGGTGAAATAGAAAACAATGAGGGGATTAATTTCCCCTTGAAAGTGGGTGAAATAGAAAACAATGATGGGATTAACTTCCCCTTGAAAGTGTGTGAAATAGAAAACAATGAGGGGATTAATTTCCCCTTGAAAGTGGGTGAAATAGAAACAATGATGGGATTAACTTCCCCTTGAAAGTGGGTGAAATAGAAACAATGATGGGATTAACTTCCCCTTGAAACTGGGTGAAATAGAAAACAATGATGGGATTAACTTCCCCTTGAAACTGGGTGAAATAGAAAACAATGATGGGATTAACTTCCCCTTGAAACTGGGTGAAATAGAAAACAATGATGGGATTAACTTCCCCTTGAAAGTGGGTGAAATAGAAATCAATGATGGGATTAACTTCCCCTTGAAAGTGGGTGAAATAGAAACAATGAGGGGATTAACTTCCCCTTGAAAGTGGGTGAAATAGAAAACAATGATGGGATTAACTTCCCCTTGAAAGTGGGTGAAACAGAAAACAATGATGGGATTAACTTCCCCTTGAAACTGGGTGAAATAGAAAACAATGATGGGATTAACTTCCCCTTGAAACTGGGTGAAATAGAAAACAATGAGGGGATTAACTTCCCCTTGAAACTGGGTGAAATAGAAAACAATGATGGGATTAACTTCCCCTTGAAACTGGGTGAAATAGAAACAATGAGGGGGTTAACTTCCCTTGAAAGTGGGTGAAATAGAAAACAATGACGGGATTAACTTCCCCTTGAAAGTGGGTGAAATAGAAAACAATGATGGGATTAACTTCCCCTTGAAAGTGGGTGAAATAGAAAACAATGACGGGATTAACTTCCCCTTGAAAGTGGGTGAAATAGGAAACAATGATGGGATTAACTTCCCCTTGAAAGTGGGTGAAACAGAAAACAATGATGGGATTAATTTCCCCTTGAAAGTGGGTGAAATAGGAAACAATGATGGGATTAACTTCCCCTTGAAAGTGGGTGAAACAGAAAACAATGATGGGATTAATTTCCCCTTGAAACTGGGTGAAATAGAAAACAATGATGGGATTAACTTCCCCTTGAAAGTGGGTGAAACAGAAAACAATGATGGGATTAACTTCCCCTTGAAACTGGGTGAAATAGAAAACAATGATGGGATTAACTTCCCCTTTAAAGTGGGTGAAATAGGAAATAATGATGGGATTAACTTCCCCTTGAAACTGGGTGAAATAGAAAACAATGAGGGGGTTAACTTCCCCTTGAAAGTATGTGAAATAGAAACAATGAGGGGATTAACTTCCCCTTGAAAGTATGTGAAATAGAAACAATGATGGGATTAACTTCCCCTTGAAACTGGGTGAAATAGAAAACAATGATGGGATTAACTTCCCCTTGAAAGTGGGTGAAATAGAAAACAATGATGGGATTAACTTCCCCTTGAAAGTGGGTGAAATAGAAAACAATGATGGGATTAACTTCCCCTTGAAACTGGGTGAAATAGAAGTGTGTGAAATAGAAAACAATGAGGGGGTTAACTTCCCCTTGAAAGTGGGTGAAATAGAAAACAATGACAGGATTAACTTCCCCTTGAAAGTGGGTGAAATAGAAAACAATGATGGGATTAACTTCCCCTTGAAACTGGGTGAAATAGAAGTGTGTGAAATAGAAAACAATGATGGGATTAACTTCCCCTTGAAACTGGGTGAAACAGAAAACAATGATGGGATTAACTTCCCCTTGAAAGTGGGTGAAATAGAAAACAATGAGGGGGTTAACTTCCCCTTGAAAGTGGGTGAAACAGAAAACAATGATGGGATTAACTTCCCCTTGAAAGTGGGTGAAATAGAAGTGTGTGAAATAGAAAACAATGATGGGATTAACTTCCCCTTGAAACTGGGTGAAACAGAAAACAATGATGGGATTAACTTCCCCTTGAAAGTGGGTGAAATAGAAAACAATGAGGGGGTTAACTTCCCCTTGAAAGTGGGTGAAACAGAAAACAATGATGGGATTAACTTCCCCTTGAAAGTGGGTGAAATAGAAAACAATGATGGGATTAACTTCCCCTTGAAAGTGGGTGAAATAGAAAACAATGATGGGATTAACTTCCCCTTGAAACTGGGTGAAATAGAAGTGTGTGAAATAGAAAACAATGATGGGATTAACTTCCCCTTGAAACTGGGTGAAACAGAAAACAATGATGGGATTAACTTCCCCTTGAAACTGGGTGAAACAGAAAACAATGATGGGATTAACTTCCCCTTGAAAGTGGGTGAAATAGAAAACAATGATGGAATTAACTTCCCCTTGAAACTGGGTGAAACAGAAAACAATGAGGGGATTAACTTCCCCTTGAAAGTGGGTGAAACAGAAAACAATGATGGGATTAACTTCCCCTTGAAAGTGGGTGAAATAGAAAACAATGATGGAATTAACTTCCCCTTGAAACTGGGTGAAACAGAAAACAATGAGGGGATTAACTTCCCCTTGAAAGTGGGTGAAACAGAAAACAATGATGGGATTAACTTCCCCTTGAAAGTGGGTGAAACAGAAAACAATGATGGGATTAACTTCCCCTTGAAACTGGGTGAAATAGAAAACAATGATGGGATTAACTTCCCCTTGAAACTGGGTGAAATAGAAAACAATGAGGGGATTAACTTCCCCTTGAAAGTGGGTGAAATAGAAAACAATGATGGGATTAATTTCCCCTTGAAACTGGGTGAAATAGAAAACAATGATGGGATTAACTTCCCCTTGAAACTGGGTGAAATAGAAACAATGACAGGATTAACTTCCCCTTGAAAGTGTGTGAAATAGAAAACAATGATGGGATTAACTTCCCCTTGAAAGTGGGTGAAATAGAAAACAGTGAGGGGATTAACTTCCCCTTGAAAGTGTGTGAAATAGAAAACAATGACGGGATTAACTTCCCCTTGAAAGTGTGTGAAATAGAAAACAATGAGGGGGTTAACTTCCCCTTGAAACTGGGTGAAATAGAAAACAATGATGGGATTAACTTCCCCTTGAAAGTGGGGTGAAATAGAAACAATGATGGGATTAACTTCCCCTTGAAACTGGGTGAAATAGAAAACAATGATGGATTAATTTCCCCTTGAAAGTGGGTGAAATAGAAAACAATGATGGGATTAACTTCCCCTTGAAAGTGTGTGAAATAGAAACAATGAGGGGATTAATTCCCCTTGAAAGTGGGTGAATAGAACAATGATGGGATTAACTTCCCCTTGAAACTGGGTGAAATAGAAAACAATGATGTGATTAACTTCCCCTTGAAACTGGGTGAAATAGAAAACAATGATGGGATTAACTCCCCTTGAAACTGGGGTGAAATAGAAAACAATGATGGGATTAACTCCCCTTGAAAGTGGGTGAAATAGAAAACAATGATGGGATTAACTTCCCTTGAAAGTGGGGTGAAATAGAAACAATGATGGGATTAACTTCCCCTTGAAAGTGGGTGAAATAGAAAACAATGATGGGATTAACTTCCCTTGAAACTGGGGTGAAACAGAAAACAATGATGGGATTAACTTCCCTTGAAAGTGGGTGAAATAGAAACAATGATGGATTAACTTCCCCTTGAAAGTGGGTGAAATAGGAAACAATGAGGGGATTAACTTCCCCTTGAAAGTGGGTGAAATAGAAACAATGATGGGATTAACTTCCCCTTGAAAGTGGGTGAAATAGAAAACAATGATGGGATTAACTTCCCCTTGAAAGTGGGTGAAAGAAAAACAATGATGGGATTAACTTCCCCTTGAAAGGGGGTGAAACAGAAACAATGATGGGATTAACTTCCCCTTGAAAGTGGGTGAAATAGAAAACAATGATGGGATTAACTTCCCCTTGAAATGGGTGAAACAAAAACAATGATGGGATTAACTTCCCCTTGAAAGTGGGTGAAATAGAAACAATGATGGGATTAACTTCCCCTTGAAAGTGGTTGAAATAGAAAACAATGATGGGATAACTTCCCTTGAAAGTGGGTGAAATAGAAAACATGAGGGGATTAACTCCCTTGGAAATGGTGTGAAATAGACACAATGATGGGATTAACTTCCCCTTGAAAGTGTGTGAAATAGAAAACAATGATGGGATTAACTTCCCCTTGAAACTGGGTGAAACAGAAAACAATGAGGGGATTAACTTCCCCTTGAAAGTGGGTGAAACAGAAAACAATGATGGGATTAACTTCCCCTTGAAAGTGGGTGAAACAGAAAACAATGAGGGAATTAACTTCCCCTTGAAAGTGGGTGAAATAGAAACAATGAGGGGATTAACTTCCCCTTGAAAGTGGGTGAAACAGAAAACAATGAGGGAATTAACTTCCCCTTGAAAGTGGGTGAAATAGAAAACAATGAGGGGATTAAGCCCAGTCCGACCCTGTGCTGATTCGGTTCGGGATTCGGTAGAATCCATCAGGGTGGGTTCAGGGGTTCGGTCAAACCCCAAAAAGTGGTTTTGGCGCATCCCTAATATATATATAAACCCAAGCGAATGTCTGTTGTATGTGGATGTGCATCTCGAGGGCACAAAGTACAAACATATGTGCCGAGTCCCCTCAGCGCTCAGGGATTGGCTATTGGATTCTTTGAAGAAATATCATTTCAGAATTAAAACAAAAAGTGATTGTGGAAAATATTTGGAAATTGAGCTTCAAAGGTTCCGGAACATTCACATCCACTCGGCGAGGGTAGAACTCTCCCTCCGGCGTTGGCTTTAATGGGACTTCTGGGAAATGGTAATCAAGCTCAGACGGAATCGACCATCGAGGTATTGGCTGAGGAGCCCTGGGATTGGCTGAGGAGCCCTGGGATTGGCTGAGGAGCCCTAGGATTGGCTGAGGAGCCCTAGGATTGGCTGAGGAGCCCTAGGATTGGCTGAGGAGCCCTGGGACCGGCTGAGGAGCCCTGGGATTGGCTGAGGAGCCCTGGGATTGGCTGAGGAGCCCTAGGATTGGCTGAGGAGCCCTGGGACTGGCTGAGGAGCCCTAGGATTGGCTGAGGAGCCCTAGGATTGGCTGAGGAGCCCTAGGATTGGCTGAGGAGCCCTGGGACTGGCTGAGGAGCCCTGGGATTGGCTGAGGAGCCCTGGGATTGGCTGAGGAGCCCTAGGATTGGCTGAGGAGCCCTAGGATTGGCTGAGGAGCCCTGGGACTGGCTGAGGAGCCCTAGATTGGCTGAGGAGCCCTAGGATGGCTGAGGAGCCCTAGGATTGGCTGAGGAGCCCTGGGACCGGCTGAGGAGCCCTGGGATTGGCTGAGGAGCCCTGGGATTGGCTGAGGAGCCCTGGGATTGGCTGAGGAGCACTGGGATTGGCTGAGGAGCCCTGGGACTGGCTGAGGAGCCCTGGGATTGGCTGAGGAGCACTGGGACTGGCTGAGGAGCCCTGGGATTGGCTGAGGAGCCCTGGGATTGGCTGAGGAGCACTGGGACTGGCTGAGGAGCCCTGGGATTGGCTGAGGAGCCCTGGGACTGGCTGAGGAGCACTGGGACTGGCTGAGGAGCCCTGGGATTGGCTGAGGAGCCCTGGGATTGGCTGAGGAGCCCTGGGACTGGCTGAGGAGCCCTGGGAGGGGCCTTGGCTGACCCCAATTTTGCCGAGTGCATATTTCTACAAAGCTTTGCCTTAAAATGGCGCCGGCCTGCTGGCTGTGACTGTAAATTCACCACTAGTTTATATGGTGTAAATAAAGTTTATTTTGCTCAACTAAAGATAAGGATTTGGAGTCATTTTTTAGGGTGCCAGGTCCCCTTTAGGGGTTCCACAACTCTTCCATGTACAGTGACAGATTAACCCCTGCCCCAATGAGAATCATGGTACCAGTGTGACTGGATCCCAATTTCTTACACCTGTGAGTCTCGTCCAACACCTAACGGAATCAGTTTAATGGAAACATTGTGATTGGACGCCTGTGACTCCACCCCCCCCCCCAGGGTTTAAATACCGGGGAATTCCCTACTACTCATTGGAACTGAAGAAGCCACTCGGATGAGGGTGAAACGTTTGTCGTTTTAGACAAAGAGGTGGTTCATCTTTACATGAACTGTTATAGAATGGCCTATTCCTAGCAACTTTGCAATTGGTCTTCATTAATTGCTTTTTATATTTTTGCACACTATTTGCCTTCTACTTTTTTCAAGCTTTCAAACGGGGGTCACCGACCCCGACAGCCAAAAACGATTGCTCTGTGTGCCTACAAATAGATTCAAATGGTTATCTTACTATTCAGCCTCTCTCCTATTCGTATTCCAGCCTTTCATTTAACCCACTGCCTGGTTGCTAAGGGAAACAAGACCCTAGCAACTGCTCTTTGCAGAGTATATACACAGGTTGGATCTTACTGTACCCACTGTAGACTCGTTACTGTTGGATAAATAACCCGTCGGGGTGGGAGAAGCCATAAAATGATACAGCGGTGACACGTGAAGTAACGAGACATGAACGCTCTTCCGAGGGAGCGCTGCGAGACAGCTGTAATTACTTAGAAAACACATGTACTCTGTAGAGATTACTGCCTGCTGTTACCCCTGTCAGTGCCCAGTTCTGCCCCACACTTGTTATAACAGATAAGCCCAAAGGCAACACGTTGCTTGTCCAATGGGGGGCCCCGTAATTCCTAAAGCGGGGGCACCAAGAGCCCTACAACAATAAACACCCGCGCCGGCATCTCAGGAACAGAGAGCGTAGATAAAAGTGCAAAAACACTCACCGACGGAAACAATTGCTCATGTTTTCCTACCCAGCAGCCTCGTTATTGGCTAATTACCCCGGAATTCCTAAGGAATGGCGGATTGTTCCGTTTATAATACAGAGACGGGCAAACTGGCGGCTTCCAGATGTTGTTAAACTAAACATCTCCCAACTCCGTTATAGACGGCAATGGGACTGCGGAACATTCCAGGCCAGTCAGTGACTTCATTAATGGCTTAAAGCTGGCGCAGGCTCCTTAAAGGGGTGGGTCACCTTTGTGTATGATGGAGAGAGTCATATTCCCAGACCGTTTGCAATTGGTCTTCATTTTTTTATTATTTGTGGTGTTTTAATTATGTCACTTGGTTCCGTTTTGGAATTTCAGTAGTTATCTGGTTGCTAGGGTTCGAAGCACCTTAGCGACCAGGGAGTGGTTTGAATGAGAGACTGGTATATGAATAGGGGAGGGGCTGAATAGAAAGATAAGGAATAAAAAGTAACAATAACAATAAAACTGGGGCCTCACAGAACAATAGGGTTTGGCTGCCGGGGTCAGTTATCCTGTTGCTAGGGCTCAAACTACCTTAGCAACCAGGGAGTGGTTTGGATGAGAGACAGGTATATGAATAGGGGAGGGGCTGAATAGAAAGATAAGGAATAAAAAGTAACAATAACAATAAAACTGGGGCCTCACAGAACAATAGGGTTTGGCTGCCGGGGTCAGTTATCCTGTTGCTAGGGCTCCAATTACCTTAGTAACCAGGGAGTGGTTTGAGAGAGTGACTGATATATGAATAGGGGAGGGGCTGAATAGAAAGATAAGGAATAAAAAGTAACAATAACAATAAAACTGGAGCCTCACAGAGCAATAGGGTTTGGCTGCCGGGGTCAGTTATCCTGTTGCTAGGGCTCCAATTACCTTTGTAACCAGGGAGGGGTTTGAGAGAGTGACTGATATATGAATAGGGGAGGGGCTGAATAGAAATATACGGAATAAAAAGTAACAATAACAATAAAACTGGAGCCTCACAGAGCAATAGGGTTTGGCTGCCGGGGTCAGTTATACTGTTGCTAGGGCTCCAATTACCTTAGTAACCAGGGAGGGGTTTGAGAGAGTGACTGATATATGAATAGGGGAGGGGCTGAATAGAAAGATAAGGAATAAAAAGTAACAATAACAATAAAACTGGAGCCTCACAGAGCAATAGGGTTTGGCTGCCGGGGTCAGTTATCCTGTTGCTAGGGCTCCAATTACCTTTGTAACCAGGGAGGGGTTTGAGAGAGTGACTGATATATGAATAGGGGAGGGGCTGAATAGAAATATACGGAATAAAAAGTAACAATAACAATAAAACTGGAGCCTCACAGAGCAATAGGGTTTGGCTGCCGGGGTCAGTTATACTGTTGCTAGGGCTCCAATTACCTTAGTAACCAGGGAGGGTTTGAGAGAGTGACTGATATATGAATAGGGAGGGGCTGAATAGAAAGTAAGGAATAAAAAGTAACAATAACAATAAAACTGGAGCCTCAACAGAACAATAGGGTTTGGCTGCGGGGTCAGTTATCCTGTTGCTAGGGCTCCAATTACCTTAGTAACCAGGGAGGGGTTGAGAGAGTGACTGATATATGAATAGGGAGGGGTGAATAGAAAGATAAGGATAAAAAGTAACAATAACAATAAAACTGGAGCCTCACAGAGCAATAGGGTTTGGCTCCGGGGTCAGTTATCCTGTTGCTAGGGCTCCAATTACCTTGTAACCAGGGAGGGGTTTGAGAGAGTGACTGATATATGAATAGGGGAGGGGCTGAATAGAAATATACGGAATAAAAAGTAACAATAACAATAAAACTGGAGCCTCACAGAGCAATAGGGTTTGGCTGCCGGGGTCAGTTATACTGTTGCTAGGGCTCCAATTACCTTAGTAACCAGGGAGGGGTTTGAGAGAGTGACTGATATATGAATAGGGGAGGGGCTGAATAGAAAGATAAGGAATAAAAAGTAACAATAACAATAAAACTGGAGCCTCACAGAGCAATAGGGTTTGGCTGCCGGGGTCAGTTATACTGTTGCTAGGGCTCAAATTACCTTAGCAACCAGGGAATAGTTTGGATGAGAGGCTGGTATATGAATAGGGGAGGGGCTGAATAGAAAGATAAGGAATAAAAAGTAACAATAACAATAAAACTGGAGCCTCACAGAGCAATAGGGTTTGGCTGCCGGGGTCACTGACCCCCATTTGAAAGCTGCAAAGAGTCAGAAGAAGGGAAATAAGAAAACTATAAGAAATAAATAATGAAGACCAATTGCAAAGTTGCTTTGTATTAGCCATTCTATAACATATTAAAAGTTAAAGGGGCGGTTCACCTTACTTTTGGTATGTTATAGAATGACCAGTTCTGTGCAACTTTTCAATTGGTCTTCATTATTTATTTCTTATAGTTTTTGAATTATTTGTCTTCTTCTGCCTCTTTGCAGCTTTCAAATGGGGGGTCACTGACCCCGGCAGCCAAACCCTATTGCTCTGTGAGGCTCCAGTTTTATTGTTACTGTTACTTTTTATTCCTTATCTTTCTATTCAGCCCCTCCCCTATTCATATACCAGTCTCTTATTCAAACTGCTCCCTGGTTGCTAAGGTAACTTGGACCCTAGCAACAGGATAACTGACCCCGGCAGCCAAACCCTATTGCTCTGTGAGGCTCCAGTTTTATTGTTATTGTTACTTTTTATTCCTTATCTTTCTATTCAGCCCCTCCCCTATTCATATACCAGCCTCTCAATCAAACCACTCCATGGTTGCTAAGGTAACTTGGACCCTAGCAACCAAATAGCTGCTGAAACTCCAAACTGAAGAGCTGCTGAACTGAAAATAAAATAACTCAAAAACCACAAATAATAAAAAATGAAGACCAATTGCAAACTGTCTCAGAATATCACTCTCTCCATCATACTAAAAGTTAACCCAAAGGTGACCGACCCCTATAAAGAGGCAGAGTATGGGGAATCCCCGAACTTGTACTTCTCAGAGCTCTCCAAGGTGCTTAGCAGGGAGCCCTGTGTATCCCCGGCACAGACACCGCACCCCCCCGGCGGCAGCTCCACATACTGGTCTGTCCTTTATTCCTGACTAAATTGGAATATAGGGGAATAACAATAGGAAACGTGGCTCCGTGGCAGATTGGGCTCCCTGTACTCTCTCCTGGTAGGAACTGTGTTTGAGCCCATTCTAATGCGAATAAACTCCTCCATCTTATTGGTTGTACAGGTATAGGATCCATTATCCAGAAAACTGGAGCCTCGCTGAGCAATAGGGTTTGGCTGCCGGGGTCAGTGACCCCCATTTGAAAGCTGGAAAGAGGCAGAAGAAGAAGGAAAATCATTCAAAAACTATAAGAAAAATAAATAATGGAGACCAATTGCAAAGTTGCATGGAATTGGCCATTGTAGACTATACTGACCCCGGCAGCCAAACCCTATTGCTCTGTGAGGCTCCACTTTTATTGTTATTGTTACTTTCTATTCCTTATCTTTCTATTCAGCCCCTCCCCTATTCATATACCAGTCTCTCATCCAAACCACTCCCTGGTTGCTAAGGTAATTTCAGCCCTAGCAACAGTATAACTGACCCCGGCAGCCAAACCCTATTGCTCTGTGAGGCTCCAGTTTTATTGTTATTGTTACTTTTTATTCCTTATCTTTCTATTCAGCCCCTCCCCTATTCATATACCCGCCTCTCATCCCAACCACTCCCTGGTTGCTAAGGTAATTTCAGTCCTAGCAACAGTATAACTGACCCCGGCAGCCAAACCCTATTGCTCTGTGAGGCTCCAGTTTTATTGTTATTGTGACTTTTTATTAATTCAGGTTCCCCTATTCATATACCAGCCTCCCATCCAAAACCCTCCCTGGTCGCTAAGGTAACTTGGACCCTAGCAACCAAATAGCTGCTGAAACTCCAAACTGAAGAGCTGCTGAACTGAAATAAGACCAATTGCAAACTGTCTCAGAATATTACTAAAGATTAAATCAAAGGTGAACAACCCGTTTAAGGTACAGAGATCCAAATTACGGAAAGCCCCAGGTCCTGAGCATTCTGGATAAGAGGTCCTGTGTGCCAAATGCTATATAGGCTGATTGGTTTCCTCCTCACCAATATATAACACTGTCCGGCCTCACTTACCTACCGTATATTTGCCCTGAGTGTTTTGTCCCCGACTATAGTAACGAGGCAACAAGGAAGCAGGGGGGCATTACTCATAGTTACCCCATTAGCTTCAAAGAGGGGCTTTTATTTGTACAGGCTGCGATTCCCTAGAATCAGTTCCTCTCCCAGGCCCGAGCCGCCGTATCCCAATATTTATTCTGGAAGCTGCTCGGAGCCGTTATCTTGTGAGACTCAGACATATCTGTGCCCGACTGGTGCCAGAGCCTTACTCATCTACTGCCCTGATGGGAACGGGCACCGGGGGGGCAAACAGTCACATTTCATTGCTATTCTGCCTTTGTTCTGTAAAATAATAGCATAGTGGTGCTACGTGCAACTGTGTATACTGATTGTGTAGAGCAGTTCCTTATGTTCTTTTTGGTTGCTAGGGTCCAAGTTACCTTAGCAACCAGGGAGCAGTTTGGATAGGAGACTGGTATATGAATAGGAGATGGGCTGAATAGAAAGATAAGGAATAAAAAGTAACAATAACAATAAAACTGGAGCCTCACAGAGCAATAGGGTTTGGCTGCCGGGGTCAGTGACCCCCATTTGAAAGCTGCAAAGAGGCAGAAGAGGTTAAGTTAACTGTTAATATCTTATAGAATGGCCAATTCTAAGCAACTTTTCAATTGGTCTTCATGATTTATTTTTTATAGTTATTGAATTATTTGCCTACATCTTCCCAGCTTTCAAATGGGGGTCACTGACCCCGGCTAAGGTAATGGGAGCCCTAGCAACAGGATAACTGACCCCGGCAGCCAAACCCTATTGCTCTGTGAGGCTCCAGTTTTATTGTTATTGTTACTTTTTATTCCTTATCTTTCTATTCAGCCCCTCCCCTATTCATATATCAGTCTCTCATCCAAACCCCTCCCTGGTTGCTAAGGTAATTTGGACCCTAGCAACAGGATAACTGACCCCGGCAGCCAAACCCTATTGCTCTGTGAGGCTCCAGTTTTATTGTTACTGTTACTTTTTATTCCTTATCTTTCTATTCAGCCCCTCCCCTATTCATATTCCTGTCTCTCAATCAAACCACTCCATGGTTGCTAAGGTAACTTGAGCCCTAGCAACAGGGTAACCGACCCCGGCAGCCAAACCCTATTGCTCTGTGAGGCTCCAGTTTTATTGTTATTGTTACTTTTTATTCCTTATCTTTCTATTCAGCCCCCTCCCCTATTCATATATCAGTCTCTCATCCAAACCCCTCCCTGGTTGCTAAGGTAATTTGGACCCTAGCAACAGGATAACTGACCCCGGCAGCCAAACCCTATTGCTCTGTGAGGCTCCAGTTTTATTGTTATTGTTACTTTTTATTCCTTATCTTTCTATTCAGCCCCTCCCCTATTCATATTCCTGTCTCTTATTCAAACCACTCTGTAGTTGCTAAGGTAGTTTGAGCCCTAGCAACAGGATAACTGACCCCGGCAGCCCAAACCTATTGCTCTGTGAGGCTCCAGTTTTATTGTTATTATTACTGTTAATTCCTTATCTTTCTATTCAGCCCCTCCCCTATTCATATATCAGTCTCTCATCCAAACCCCTTCCTGGTTACTAAGGTAACTTGAACCCTAGCAACAAGATAACTGACCCCGGCAGCCAAAAACTGCGAGGCTTCAGTTCTGTTACTTTTTGTAACTTTCATTCCTATTCTGCCCCTCCCCTATTCATATACCAGTCTCTCATTCAAACCACTCCCTGGTCGCTAAGGTCATTTGGACCCTAGCAACCAAATAACTGGTAACAAAAATTGAAATACCAAAAAAAAACTACAAATAATAAAAAATAAATTGCAAATTGTCTGAGGATATTACTCTCTCCATCATACTAACAGTAAGTAAGTAATACAGTAAGTAATACACATTGGGCCTAGGACAGACAGTGTTTCCCCTGTGTCGGCTATTGGGCCGGGAAAGTGCTGTGGGTCCTGTGAGATGTGGGTCCCTGGCACACAAAGGGTTGACTAGGTGTATGTGACTGTATGCGGTGAGAACAAGGCAGCAGTGTAACCCAGTCAGGCACATTCTCGGCATAACTCGCATGCTTTCTGGCAGGAGAGGAAGTTGGAAAGTTGGAGCGGAGCTTGAGTATACATTGGGCTGGGACTGGCGGGCCCCCGCCGCCGTGGGATTGGCAAAATCAGCCCCTTGTTCCCAGGAAACATTCCCCTCCGAGGAGCAAAAACATCATGTTGAGCGAAGGGTTAAGGGAGCGCTGTGTGTGAGTGTGAGTGTGTACTCACTTGTGCAAACGGCTTCACTGTCACCGTGAGCATTCTGACGTGCGAGTAAACCCCCAGACACGCTCTTGTCTCCGGAGCTTGTAACCCACGTGGGTGGGAAAACCGCTATTGCCCCTATGTGCGCAGGTAGCACCCTGGTGAGAATCCCACCCCCGGCGGCACCGGCCTACTGAGGCAACATCAGCCCCCGCCGGTTAGTATGTTATAGACTGGCCACTTCTAAGCAACTTTTCAGTTGGTCTTCATTATTTATTATATATCATTCTTGAATTATTTGCCTTCTTCTTCTGCCTCTTTGCAGCTTTCAAATGGGGGTCACTGACCCCGGCAGCCAAACCCTATTGCTCTGTGAGGCTCCAGTTTTATTGTTACTTTTTATTCCTTATCTTTCTATTCAGCCCCTCCCCTATTCATATACCAGTCTCTCATCCAAACCACTCCCTGGTTGCTAAGGTAATGGGAGCCCTAGCAACAGGATAACTGACCCCGGCAGCCAAACCCTATTGCTCTGTGAGGCCCCAGTTTTATTGTTATTGTTACTTTTTATTCCTTATCTTTCTATTCAGCCCCTCCCCTATTCATATACCAGCCTCTCATCCAAACCCCTCCCTGGTTGCTAAGGTAATTTAAGCCCTAGCAACAGGATAACTGACCCCGGCAGCCAAACCCTATTGCTCTGTGAGGCTCCAGTTTTATTGTTATTGTTACTTTTTATTCCTTATCTCTCTATTCAGCCCCTCCCCTATTCATATACCAGCCTCTCATTCAAACCACTCCCTGGTTGCTAAGGTAATGGGAGCCCTAGCAACAGGATAACTGACCCCGGCAGCCAAACCCTATTGCTCTGTGAGGCTCCAGTTTTATTGTTACTTTTTATTCCTTATCTTTCTATTCAGCCCCTCCCCTATTCATATACCAGCCTCTCATTCAAACCACTCCCTGGTTGCTAAGGTAATGGGAGCCCTAGCAACAGGATAACTGACCCCGGCAGCCAAACCCTATTGCTCGGTGAGGCTCCAGTTTTATTGTTACTTTTTATTCCTTATCTTTCTATTCAGCCCCTCCCCTATTCATATACCAACCTCTCATCCAAACCGCAGCCTGGTTGCTAAGGTAATGGGAGCCCTAGCAACAGGATAACTGACCCCGGCAGCCAAACCCTATTGCTCTGTGAGGCTCCAGTTTTATTGTTATTGTTACTTTTTATTCCTTATTGGGACCCATTATCCGGAAACCCAGGAGCGGGTTTGGGCTCCAGAAGCCTTTATTTATAGCCGTGCACATGCCCCGCCCCCTTTCATGACATCAGAGACGGGTGGGTTGGGCAGATTGAGCCGGCGGGGCAACGGGAAAAAACCCGGCCCTAGTGGGACCTTATCCCGGGGCGCTTCCCCACCCAAAGATCTCCCTCGGGGGAGGGAGCGGGCCCTTGCAGGGTGGGGGGCCCCTAGGACGGGAGCCCTTGTGGGCCCTGCACCCCCCAGTCTGACCCTGCCTGCCATGTTGTGTACAGACTTATTGTTGACCCACACATAGGGCAATTGTGTCAAGATTATCGCCCCCTTGTGACCGCAATGACACTGGAATTCTGGGAAAAAAATTGCATTGTGGGTGTGTAAGATCTCACTGGGGCGGGGCCAACATCAAACAAATTTAAAGCATTGTTATTTCCTTGTGATATAGACACAAACAAACCAGAAAGTGTCAGTGTGTATCCATCCAATCAGCCGGCGGGGTCAGTATTAGACCCGAGCAGCCAAGCTGACAGTTGCGTTTTACTACCAGAAACCCGACTACATTGTATATATAGACATTAAGCTTTTACTAACATAATGTCACGTTCCGTACCCCCCTGAAGAAGGCAGCAAAGGGGTTAATGACATCCGGTGCCAGAAAGCACCGACCCTTCCCCACAAAATGCCTGCTAGAGGGATTCCAGTAAAGCCATAGGGCAGCATTCATTGCAGCCAACCGCAGGGAAGTAACATTATCCAGACACATAAACAGCCGGCACTGCCAGGAAGGGTCCCAGCGCTTCCCAACTAAGCCTTGGGGCCGGGGCAGGTAATGGGGGGCAGTTACTATAACACTGGGTTAGTGTCGGCTGGAAATGGCTCATCCGGTATTTACCTTTGGTTGGTACATGGGCCCATAACAAGTGCCGGTACCTTGAGCTCCGTGCGTCAGTGAAACACAGACTGGGCCGGTGAAACGCAGACTGGGCCGATGAAACGCAGACTGGGCCGATGAAACGCAGACTGGGCCGATGAAACGCAGACTGGGCCGGTGAAACGCAGACTGGGCCGATGAAACGCAGACTGGGCCGGTGTAACGCAGACTGGGCCGATGAAACGCAGACTGGGCCGGTGTAACGCAGACTGGGCAGATGAAACGCAGACTGGGCTGGTGAAACGCAGACTGGGCCGGTGGAACACAGACTGGGCCGATGAAACGCAGACTGGGCCGGTGGAACACAGACTGGGCCGGTGTAACGCAGACTGGGCCGATGAAACGCAGACTGGGCCGATGAAACGCAGACTGGGCCGGTGGAACACAGACTGGGCCGGTGAAACGCAGACTGGGCCGGTGGAACACAGACTGGGCCGGTGAAACGCAGACTGGGCCGGTGAAACACAGACTAGACCGGTGGAACACAGACTGGGCTGGTGAAACGCAGACTGGGCCGGTGGAACACGGACTGGGCCGGTGAAACGCAGACTGGGCCGGTGAAACACAGACTAGACCGGTGGAAACACAGACTGGGCCGGTGAAACGCAGACTGGGCCGGTGAAACGCAGACTGGGCCGATGAAACGCAGACTGGGCCGGTGGAACACGGACTGGGCCGGTGAAACGCGGACTGGGCCGGTGAAACACAGACTAGACCGGTGGAACACAGACTGGGCCGGTAAAACGCAGACTGGGCCGGTGAAACGCAGACTGGCCCGGTGAAACGCAGACTGGACCGGTGAAACGCAGACTGGGCCGATGAAACGCAGACTGGCCCGGTGAAACGCAGACTGGGCCGGTGAAACGCAGACTGGGCCGGTGAAACGCAGACTGGGCCGGTGAAATGCAGACTGGGCCGATGAAACGCAGACTGGGCCGGTGAAACGCAGACTGGGCCGATATAAAACGCAGACTGGGGCCGATGAAACGCAGACTGGGGCCGATGAAACGCAGACTGGGCCGATATAAAACGCAGACTGGGCCGATGAAACGCAGACTGGGCCGGTGAAACGCAGACTGGGCCGATGAAACGCAGACTGGGCCGATGAAACGCAGACTGGGCCGGTGAAACGCAGACTGGGCCGGTGTAACGCAGACTGGGCCGATGAAACGCAGACTGGGCCGGTGAAACGCAGACTGGGCCGGTGAAACGCAGACTGGGCCGATGAAACGCAGACTGGGCCGATGAAACGCAGACTGGGCCGGTGAAACGCAGACTGGGCCGGTGTAACGCAGACTGGGCCGATGAAACGCAGACTGGGCCGATGAAACGCAGACTGGGCCGGTGAAACGCAGACTGGGCCGATGAAACGCAGACTGGGCCGGTGAAACACCAGTGTGTCCCTATTCCTGGGCTCCATAGGGCCAAGCGATCAGATTAAAATGGTGGGTATATGGTGGGTATATGGTGGGTATATGGTGGGTATATGGGCAGTCGGAGCGAGGGCGGCATCAGTGAGCCAATGTGGGCCCCGATCCGATGGGAAAACCCAACTTACCCAATGAAGAGCTGCCCGATTTTATGCCAGAAAGTGTTGTTGTTGTGCCGCACAGCAGTACCCAGGCTCTAACATTTACTTACCCACAGCTGCTAGGGAACGCCTGGGCGGCCCAAGGAATTAGTGCCTTATTTATATAACTTGGCTACCTGCCCAACATATTGGCTTCAGCCCCAGTTTCATGTTTAGTAGCCGCTCACTAAGCCCCACAAACAACCTAAACCATAACGGCATTCATACCTAGCAACCCAAACACCCATAGCAACGCCCATATAGATAGAGCTAAAGCTGCAGGCTGAGTTATACAGGGAACTCTGAGTATCACTCATGTATTATAAGGGATAATGTACCCCCTACTGTAAATGATAAGGATATTAGCAGTCACTGAGGGGTTCTGTGCCCCCCATATAAAGGCACAAGGCTGCAGGCTGAGTTATACAGGGAACTCTGAGTATCACTCATGTATTATAAGGGATAATGTACCCCCTACTGTAAATGATAAGGATATTAGCAGTCACTGAGGGGTTCTGTGCCCCCCATATAAAGGCACAAGGCTGCAGGCTGAGTTATACAGGGAACTCTGAGTATCACTCATGTATTATAAGGGATAATGTACCCCCTACTGTAAATGATAAGGATATTAGCAGTCACTGAGGGGTTCTGTGCCCCCCATATAAAGGCACAAGGCTGCAGGCTGAGTTATACAGGGAACTCTGAGTATCACTCATGTATTATAAGGGATAATGTACCCCCTACTGTAAATGATAAGGATATTAGCAGTCACTGAGGGGTTCTGTGCCCCCCATATAAAGGCACAAGGCTGCAGGCTGAGTTATACAGGGAACTCTGAGTATCACTCGTATTATAAGGGATAATGTACCCCCTACTGTAAATGATAAGGATATTAGCAGTCACTGAGGGGTTCTGTGCCCATATAAAGGCACAAGGCTGCAGGCTGAGTTATACAGGGAACTCTGAGTATCACTCATGTATTATAAGGGATAATGTACCCCCTACTGTAAATGATAAGGATATTAGCAGTCACTGAGGGGTTCTGTGCCCCCCATATAAAGGCACAAGGCTGCAGGCTGAGTTATACAGGGAACTCTGAGTATCACTCGTATTATAAGGGATAATGTACCCCCTACTGTAAATGATAAGGATATTAGCAGTCACTGAGGGGTTCTGTGCCCCCCATATAAAGGCACAAGGCTGCAGGCTGAGTTATACAGGGAACTCTGAGTATCACTCATGTATTATAAGGGATAATGTACCCCCTACTGTAAATGATAAGGATATTAGCAGTCACTGAGGGGTTCTGTGCCCCCCATATAAAGGCACAAGGCTGCAGGCTGAGTTATACAGGGAACTCTGAGTATCACTCATGTATTATAAGGGATAATGTACCCCCTACTGTAAATGATAAGGATATTAGCAGTCACTGAGGGGTTCTGTGCCCCCCATATAAAGGCACAAGGCTGCAGGCTGAGTTATACAGGGAACTCTGAGTATCACTCATGTATTATAAGGGATACTGTACCCCCTACTGTAAATGATAAGGATAAGTTAAGTTTGCAGTAAGGAATGTACAATATATAACCCCCCCCCCATATGAATAGAATGTTTGGGAAGTGCAGCGGCGCTGGGACGTGTATCTGATTGAGACTTCCGGAGGGAACAATAGACAGACAGCGGCACAGAGCTGGCATGTACCTGTGAGTCAGATACGGTGGCCTCTGGGGGACATTCCCGGCCCCTCTGCACAGAATACTTGGCATAACCCAGTGATGCGCTCAGCCGCTAATTGTGATTAACTAATCAGGGAGGAAACAAGTGGCCGAATGTGCCCCATTCCTGTTAGTGATACCGGCGGCCATATATCTGCCCGGCAGGGACGGGGCACGGGCCGAACATTCCTCATTGGGGTATCAGTTACACCGCTGGGCAGGCGTGCCGGGGGGGCCCTACGGCTATTTATGTACTCTGTAACATGGTGATTTCATGTCAGTCCTCCCTTAGGTCTCCATAAACACGGGATCCGTTATCCACAAAGCTCCAAATTATGGAAAGCCTACATCCCATAGACTCCATTATATAGCGTATAGTACCTGTAACTGATCCCAACTAAGATATAATTACCCCTTATTGGGGCAGAACAGCCCTATTGGGTTTATTTCATGGTTAAATGATTCCCTTTTCTCTGTAATAATAAAACAGTACCTGTACTTGATCCCAACTAAGATATAATTACCCCTTATTGGGGCAGAACAGCCCTATTGGGTTTATTTCATGGTTAAATGATTCCCTTTTCTCTGTAATAATAAAACAGTACCTGTACTTGATCCCAACTAAGATATAATTACCCCTTATTGGGGCAGAACAGCCCTATTGGGTTTATTTCATGGTTAAATGATTCCCTTTTCTCTGTAATAATAAAACAGTACCTGTACTTGATCCCAACTAAGATATAATTACCCCTTATTGGGGCAGAACAGCCCTATTGGGTTTATTTAATGGTTAAATGATTCCCTTTTCTCTGTAATAATAAAACAGTACCTGTACTTGATCCCAACTAAGATATAATTACCCCTTATTGGGGCAGAACAGCCCTATTGGGTTTATTTAATGGTTAAATGATTCCCTTTCTCTGTAATAATAAAACAGTACCTGTACTTGATCCCAACTAAGATATAATTACCCCTTATTGGGGCAGAACAGCCCTATTGGGTTTATTTCATGGTTAAATGATTCCCTTTCTCTGTAATAATAAAACAGTACCTGTACTTGATCCCAACTAAGATATAATTACCCCTTATTGGGGCAGAACAGCCCTATTGGGTTTATTTAATGGTTAAATGATTCCCTTTCTCTGTAATAATAAAACAGTACCTGTACTTGATCCCAACTAAGATATAATTACCCCTTATTGGGGGCAGAACAGCCCTATTGGGTTTATTTCATGGTTAAATGATTCCCTTTTCTCTGTAATAATAAAACAGTACCTGTACTTTATAGAGGTATGGTAGCTGGAATGCTCGGTAACTGGAGCATTCCGGATAAGGGATCTTTCTGTAATTTGGATCTCCATACCTTAAGTCTACTAATAAGTCATTTAAACATAAAACAAACCCAATAGGATTGTTTTGACTCCAATAAGGAATAATCTACTAGTGGAGCTTTGGACCACTGGAACGAGATTGGATTCACTTACCCAGGGGGTGGTTCCTGCCTGACCATGGGAAAGAGAGCAGCCCAGGAGCAGGAAGTACAGAGAATCAGAGCTCTGTACCAGGGTAAGTACTGGGGGGAGATTGGATTCACTTACCCAGGGGGGGTTCCTGCCTGACCATGGGAAAGAGAGCAGCCCAGGAGCAGGAAGTACAGAGAATCAGAGCTCTGTACCTGGGTAAGTACTGGGGGAGATTGGATTCACTTACCCAGGGGGAGGTTCCTGCCTGACCATGGGAAAGAGAGCAGCCCAGGAGCAGGAAGTACAGAGAATCAGAGCTCTGTACCTGGGTAAGTACTGGGGGGAGATTGGATTCACTTACCCAGGGGGAGGTTCCTGCCTGACCATGGGAAAGAGAGCAGCCCAGGAGCAGGAAGTACAGAGAATCAGAGCTCTGTACCTGGGTAAGTACTGGGGGGAGATTGGATTCACTTACCCAGGGGGAGGTTCCTGCCTGACCATGGGAAAGAGAGCAGCCCAGGAGCAGGAAGTACAGAGAATCAGAGCTCTGTACCTGGGTAAGTACTGGGGGGAGATTGGATTCACTTACCCAGGGGGAGGTTCCTGCCTGACCATGGGAAAGAGAGCAGCCCAGGAGCAGGAAGTACAGAGAATCAGAGCTCTGTACCTGGGTAAGTACTGGGGGGAGATTGGATTCACTTACCCAGGGGGAGGTTCCTGCCTGACCATGGGAAAGAGAGCAGCCCAGGAGCAGGAAGTACAGAGAATCAGAGCTCTGTACCTGGGTAAGTACTGGGGGGAGATTGGATTCACTTACCCAGGGGGAGGTTCCTGCCTGACCATGGGAAAGAGAACAGCCCAGGAGCAGGAAGTACAGAGAATCAGAGCTCTGTACCTGGGTAAGTACTGGGGGGAGATTGGATTCACTTACCCGGGGGGGGGGGGTTCCTGTCTGACCATGGGAAAGAGAGCAGCCCGGGAGCAGGAAGTACAGAGAATCAGAGCTCTGTACCTGGGTAAGTACTGGGGGGAGATTGGATTCACTTACCCGGGGGGGGGGTTCCTGTCTGACCATGGGAAAGAGAGCAGCCCAGGAGCAGGAAGTACAGAGAATCAGCTCTGTACCTGGGTAAGTACTGGGAGGAGATTGGATTCACTTACCCGGGGGGGGGGGGGTTCCTGTCTGACCATGGGAAAGAGAGCAGCCCAGGAGCAGGGAGTACAGAGAATCAGAGCTCTGTACCTGGGTAAGTACTGGGGGGAGATTGGATTCACTTACCCGGGGGGGGGAGTTCCTGTCTGACCATGGGAAAGAGAGCAGCCCAGGAGCAGGAAGTACAGAGAATCAGAGCTCTGTACCTGGGTAAGTACTGGGGGGAGATTGGATTCATTTACCCAGGGGGGGGTTCCTGTCTGACCATGGGAAAGAGAGCAGCCCAGGAGCAGGAAGTACAGAGAATCAGAGCTCTGTACCTGGGTAAGTACTGGGGGAGATTGGATTCACTTACCCAGGGGGGGGGTTCCTGCCTGACCATGGGAAAGAGAGCAGCCCAGGAGCAGGAAGTACAGAGAATCAGAACAGATCATTGCTGAATATGGGCAGACATGTATTTATCAGCTTTATGTTCATCTTTCTTATGAATTGGGTTGTTTTTTATTATTATTTTGTATTATCTATATATTTGCTCATTCAGCTGTGCGTATCAGTGGATGCTGGGAGTTGTAGTGCGACAATAGAGTGTCACTATGAGAGCAGCACACCAAGGCTAGGCTGGGTAAGCCTGTTCCCATCAGGTATAACTGGCATGTGCTGTTCCAGGGGGCCCACTAGTGGTAAGAATGGGAATCACATCCAGGTACCCAGTATGTATAAGAGACACTCATGTGCTTGGAGTTTCAGCAGCTATCTGGTTGCTAGGGTCCAAATTACCTTAACAACCAGGGTGTGGTTTGAATAAAAAATAACAATAAAACTGGAGCCTCACAGAGCAATAGTTTCTTTGGCTGCCGGGGTCAGTGACCCCCATTTGAAAGCGGCAAATAAAAAAAACTATAAGAAATTAATAATGAACCAATTGAAAAGTTGCTTAGAATTGGCCGTTACTAACAGTTAACTTAAAGCTGAACCGCCCCTTTTTTGCCGCCGATGGAGGAGTTTCCCTGCAGTCGGATATAGGGGCACCGCGCCACTGAATCATATTCCTCAGAAAAAGATCTAAGGCTCATTGAGCCGCCCGGAAAATTAGGGAAGGTATCGGCGAAACCTGTGACTCATCCAATGAGGGGCGTTCCAACCCCCCCGGGTTACGGGGCAAGCCTAAAATTGGGAAAATCCTCCAGCAGCCAAGGGGTGCCTGTTAAAGTGATATTGCCCTAATGTCTGCACACAATGTGCACTAAATAGTGACTACAGTACCCCCTGCTGCAAAATATAAGGATATTATAAGTGACCGAGGAGTCGTGCTTTTATACAGGCCATGGAACTCCGAGGTGCCTTCTAATATCCTTATATTTTACAACAGGGGGTACTGTATTTATTATAATATACAAGTTTCCGTGAGTCAGGTGACAGAAATGACATCACTAAGCAGTGTTTATAAGGATATAATTTACAGTTTGGCCCCATCCGGGCCTGTATATTATATATCTGTATTCCCATACATGGTACTGTATATCTATAAATGAGCCAGTGTGGGTAGCGTGCCCCCCCCTGCGGGTATCTGTGCCCCCACTGGGAACTTACAGAAGGGGTGTGACACCCCACCAGGCTGGGTATATTAACCTTGTGAGTGCTGGATCGCAGGGAATTGGAGGATTTGGGACTCTGATGACGCCTGGCTGTCCCCATGTGACCTCTAGGATATCTCTTCTCTGCGCTCATAGTCGGGGGGGGGGGGGTTCACCCTTTGATAAATACACCCCTTGCCCTCCATCCCAGTGGTTAGCCTGCCCGCTGCCCATATAACGGAACCCTAGAATAAATCCCAGCCAGTCACATGGGGGGGGGGGGTTTCAGTCATTTTAAGCGGTACAGGGGGGCAATTCCCAGCCACATGGGGGGGGGTTCAGTCATTCTGGGCAGTACATGGGGGGCAATTCCCAACCACATGGGGGGGTTAGGTCATTCTGGGCAGTATAGGGGGGCAATTCCTAGCCACATGGGGGGGTCAGTCATTCTGGGCAGTACAGGGGGGCAATTCCTAGCCACATGGGGGGGTCAGTCATTCTGGGCAGTACAGGGGGGCAATTCCCAGCCACATGGGGGGGTCAGTCATTCTGGGCAGTACAGGGGGGCAATTCCCAGCCACATGGGGGGGTCAGCCATTCTGGGCAGTACAGGGGGGCAATTCCCAGCCACATGGGGGGGGTTCAGCCATTCTGGGCAGTACAGGGGGGCAATTCCCAGCCACATGGGGGGGTCAGCCATTCTGGGCAGTACAGGGGGGCAATTCCCAGCCACATAGGGGATTCAGTCATTCTGGGCAGTACAGGGGGGCAATTCCCAGTGTGGGGGGTTCATTTCACTGCCACTTGCCAGATTTGTACAGAACTTAGAAGTCAAGGTACAAAAAATAGAAGTAAAGTACAGAACTTAGTAGCCAGGTAATAGAACTTAGTAGCCAGGTAATAGAACTTAGTAGCCAGGTAATAGAACTTAGTAGTCAGGTAATAGAACTTAGTAGTCAGGTAATAGAACTTAGTAGTCAGGTAATAGAACTTAGTAGCCAGGTAATAGAACTTAGTAGTCAGGTAATAGAACATTTCTGTCAAGTTTGACACTTTACCTGCTGACCCCCAAAGGAAGGTACATAAGATCCTATATCCAATGTGACACAGACTGGGGGTGAATTCTTTCCTGACTCCAAAAGGACAACCAGACAATTCCCCCAACCATCACTGTACTGTGTTACTGATTAACTCTCTCATGTACAGTCAGTGCCCTGTTACTATTGGGGAGCAGGCCTACACATCCCATGATGCACTGAGTACTTTCCCAGCATGCCCCGCAGGCCCCCCATACAGACCGGTAGCGATGCTGCTGTGCCGCCGAGCCGCAGTACCACTATCCGCCTGTAGAGGGAGCAGCGCGTCTCTCCCAGCGCAGCGTCTCTCTCAGCCTGTGCCAAAGCCGGCAGCCCAGGGGGGCGGGTCCCGCCGGAGGGGGTGGGCGTGGCTGCGGAGGCCCTTTAAATAGACGGGACCCTGACTGACTTTGTCAATGAACAGCTGAGACTCGCAGGTGATGTGTGGCTTTAGCCCAACGCCAGCTCAACAGCCCCTTACCCCAGCTCAATTGCCCCTTACCCCAGCTCAATAGCCCCCTACCCCAGCTCAATAGCCCCCTACCCCAGCTCAATAGCCCCCTACCCCAGCTCAATAGCCCCCTACCCTTACTGAGCTGCCCCCCCAACCGACTGAGGATCCCTGGTCCTGGGCACTGGAAAGTGAGAGAGAGAGAAGGAAGAGACGTCTCTGTATCGTTATATCTGTATATTGTACCGACCCCCTGGCATTGGGATATGGCTGCCCTCCTGCTGCTCCTACAGCTGGCTGCCCTCCTCAGCCCTGGCACCTCCGGCAAACTGGTGAGTGACTCTTCTTTCTCTATCCCCCCAGTGCCCACACTGTGCCAACTACCAGTATTTCTCTGGGAGAGCCCCCTGTACCCCAAGTGCCCACACTGTGCCAACTACCAGTACTTCTCTGGCAGAGCCCCCTGTACCCCCCAGTGCCCACACTGTGCCATGCCCAACTACCAATACTTCTCACCCCCCAGTGCCCACACTGTGCCATGCCCAACTACCAATACTTCTCACCCCCCAGTGCCCACACTGTGCCATGCCCAACTACCAATACTTCTACACCCCCAGTGCCCACACTGTGCCATGCCCAACTACCCAATACTTCTACACCCCCAGTGCCCACACTGTGCCATGCCCAACTACCAATACATCTACACCCCCCAGTGCCCACACGGTGCCATGCCCAACTACCAATACTTCTACACCCCCCAGTGCCCACACTGTGCCATGCCCAACTACCAATACTTCTACACCCCCCAGTGCCCACACTGTGCCATGCCCAACTACCAATACTTCTACACCCCCCAGTGCCCACACTGTGCCATGCCCAACTACCAATACATCTACACCCCCCAGTGCCCACACTGTGCCATGCCCAACTACCAATACTTCTACACCCCCCAGTGCCCACACTGTGCCATGCCCAACTACCAATACTTCTACACCCCCCAGTGCCCACACTGTGCCATGCCCAACTACCAATACTTCTACACCCCCCAGTGCCCACACTGTGCCATGCCCAACTACCAATACTTCTACACCCCCCAGTGCCCACACTGTGCCATGCCCAACTACCAATACTTCTACACCCCCCAGTGCCCACACTGTGCCATGCCCAACTACCAATACTTCTACACCCCCCAGTGCCCACACTGTGCCATGCCCAACTACCAATACTTCTACACCCCCCAGTGCCCACACTGTGCCATGCCCAACTACCAATACTTCTACACCCCCCAGTGCCCACACTGTGCCATGCCCAACTACCAATACTTCTACACCCCCCAGTGCCCACACTGTGCCATGCCCAACTACCAATACTTCTACACCCCCCAGTGCCCACACTGTGCCATGCCCAACTACCAATACTTCTACACCCCCCAGTGCCCACACTGTGCCATGCCCAACTACCAATACTTCAACACCCCCTTGTACCCCTTGTGCCCAGGTATTTGCCTTTATTCCAATGTGTGTTCTGATTGGCACTACAGAGATTGGCAGAGGAATCTGTGCCACCAGGTTGCTGATTTTCCATTCAGTATCTCATTTATTCTGGTTTGTTTATTGCAAGGTTTACTTTCCCTTTAGTCACATATTTGGGTCTATGATACGAGCGCCAGTAGGAGCTGCCACCCTGCTTGCCCCTGGGAAGGCGAAATGAATGGCGGTGTATTATTAATGGGCAGCGGCCGTGCCAGGGTGGCCCTGTCTGACCCGTCTGTACCCACCCACATGTCTGGAGTCAGCCTGGTACCCCCAAACAATTGTCCCATTCTGTGGGGCATTAAAGCTTTGCCCTGACCCAATGAATAGCTTTGTTCTGAGCCTCTCATGTTCCACTTCAAAGTCTGCCCCTTGGTGCCACCGCTGCCGGATATCCCCGGGCACAGCCTCTCATTATTCCTTATTAACCCTATGCAGCTGCGCTACACACACGGGGGGGTATACCAGGGTGTGTAGGGGTATTCCCTGTAGCTGGTGCGCTCCTCTCCTTATCAGGGGGTGTAGCCTGTACAGGTAATTCCAGAAGCACCATAAAAGCTACTGTGTATTATTATATTGCAATATGCACACAGGTCAGTGACGCAACATGGCAGCTCCCACCCACATGTATAAATATACAGAGAAGGAATGTTCTGGGCACACAATAAGCTGTACCCCCATACTGTACTGTCTAAGGGAAACACTATGGCACCTCCCTCCCCATATGTATAAATACAAATATACAGAGAAGGAATGTTCTGGGCACACAATAAGCTGTACCCCCATACTGTACTGTCTAAGGGAAACACTATGGCACCCCCTCCCCATATGTATAAATACAAATATACAGAGAGGGAATGTTCTGGGCACACAATAAGCTGTACCCCCATACTGTACTGTCTAAGGGAAACACTATGGCACCTCCTACCCATATGTATAAATACAAATATACAGAGAGGGAATGTTCTGGGCACACAATAAGCTGTACCCCCATACTGTACTGTCTAAGGGAAACACTATGGCACCCCCTACCCATATGTATAAATACAAATATACAGAGAGGGAATGTTCTGGGCACACAATAAGCTGTACCCCCATACTGTACTGTCTAAGGGAAACACTATGGCACCCCCTACCCATATGTATAAATACAAATATACAGAGAGGGAATGTTCTGGGCACACAATAAGCTGTACCCCCATACTGTACTGTCTAAGGGAAACACTATGGCACCCCCTACCCATATGTATAAATACAAATATACAGAGAGGGAATGTTCTGGGCACACAATAAGCTGTACCCCCATACTGTACTGTCTAAGGGAAACACTATGGCACCCCCTACCCATATGTATAAATACAAATATACAGAGAGGGAATGTTCTGGGCACACAATAAGCTGTACCCCCATACTGTACTGGGAAACACTATGGCACCTCCTACCCACCCTTTCTATGTGGGGGGGGGGGTTCTGATTGTGGCTGTTTCACCCCAGATGGGGCAGTTCCTATGGGATGGGGGAGGGCAGAGGATTCCCCGGCACATGTTTAGCCAGGCGGCGCTTTAGGCTGCGTCACGGTGGGTTTGTACACACTGCGGCCTCCCCCCCCCCGTCTCCATCCCGTGTTTATTATTTCTCCCGCGCACAGATCGCATTTCTTGGACGCCGCCGCGCATTTCACTTTTTTATTCCTTCCTTTATGAATTTCACTAGGAAAAACATCCCACCCTTTAGCTCCTGCATTCCTCCTGGCTGGGGGGGGGCGAGCCTCAACGACTTGGTTTTTCCATTGCAAAGTCAGACTGTTGTGTTGCCCTCTGTGCCCCCGGAGATGCCAACGGCTGCCAAGGCCTTTAGCTTTTAGTATAATGTAGAGAGACAATTTGCAGTTGGTCTTCATTTTTTATTATGCAGAGTTTTTTTTTATTTCAATTTTTGTTGATCAGCTCTCCAGTTTGGAGGTTTTAGCAGTGAGCAGGTTGCTAGGGTCCAAATTACCTTAGCAACCAAGGAGTGGTTTGATTGAGAGACTGGTATATGAATAGGGGAGGGGCTGAATAGAAAGATAAGGAATAAAAAGTAACAATAACAATAAAACTGGAGCCTCACAGAGCAATAGGGTTTGGTTGCTAGGATCCAAGTTACCTTAGCAACCAGGGAGGGGTTTGAATGAGAGACTGGTATATGAATAGGGGAGGGGCTGAATAGAAAGATAAGGAATAAAAAGTAACAATAACAATAAAACTGGAGCCTCACAGAGCAATAGGGTTTGGCTGCCGGGGTCAGTTATCCTGTTGCTAGGGCTCCTATTACCTTAGCAACCAGGGAGAAGTTTGACCCAGACACTGTGATATGAATAGGGGAGGGGCTGAATAGAAAGATAAGGAATAAAAAGTAACAATAACAATAAAACTGGAGCCTCACAGAGCAATAGGGTTTGGCTGCCGAGGTCAGTTATCCTGTTGCTAGGGCTCAAATTACCTTAGCAACCAGGGAGGGGTTGGAATGAGAGACTGGTATATGAATAGGGGAGGGGCTGAATAGAAAGATAAGGAATAAAAAGTAACAATAACAATAAAACTGGAGCCTCACAGAGCAATAGGGTTTGGCTGCCGGGTCAGTTATCCTGTTGCTAGGGCTCAAATTACCTTAGCATCCAGGGAGTGGTTTGAATGAGAGATGGGTATATGAATAGGGGAGGGGCTGAATAGAAAGATAAGGAATAAAAAGTAACAATAACAATAAAACTGGAGCCTCACAGAGCAATAGGGTTTGGCTGCCGGGGTCAGTGACCCCCATTTGAAAGCTGCAAAGAGGCAAAAAAACTATTAACAAATAAATAATGAAGACCAATTGAAAAGCTGCTAGGAATATTCTATAACATAGTAAAAGGGCCCGGGGGTACTGGGGGGTGTTAGCCGCGGCGCGAGGTGGGTGGCTGCACGGAAATACCAGGGGAGATAAAAAGCCGACGCACAAAGCATCTATTTCTTCCCCCCCCCCCCGGAGGTTAAAGGAAAAGAATAACCGCTCTGTTTATTTTCCTTTTCCCTCAAAAGAATCTGTTTAGATTCCAACATTCCGAGCAGCAGTTACGTGGCTTTGGCTGTGCGTCTGTTCCCTGCCCGGGTCCGACTGGATCAGCGCCGACTGGGCCCACTCATTCATATACGGCCCAAACTGTAATGCCCTTCATTGGCTGATAGTGTAGGGGGGGGTAATACGGACCCCAGAACCCACAGCGGGATAAATACAGTGAATAAGGAATGAGGGCAGTTTAGTAAACCCATGTGACACCATCCAACATGGCGGAACTGCCCTCATTGGGGCTGTACTGTAGTGAGTAAATGGTTTCTCAGATTTGATTGGTTGATGGGGATGGGGAGAGCGGATTGGCCAGCCCGGGGCAGTGGCAGTTGCCAAAGACAAATACAAAGTGTTGGCAGCCAGAAATCGTTTTATTCCGAGCCGTCGCAGGGAAATGTGGTTTAATTCTATTTATACCCCCGGTATTTATAGCTCTGGCATTGGCTGGGAAACACTTTGGCTTCTATTCTGGATGAAGTGTTTGCTGTGCGGTTCAGCCGCTCTCGCCGGTCACATGTCCTTTTCCCTCTGCCAGGAATGATCTGGGTCGGTACCCCGGGCACGATCGGGCAGCCCTGCCAAGCCTTGTGACTGGCGTCGGGCACGTGGCCGCCCGTTTCTGTCTGGCTGTGACTAGTGGGAAATGAGGGTTGGCACGCTGCAGGGCATTGGGTTCCTAGGCCTGCTTTGTGCCACTCAAATAATAGGGGCATCTATCCAGGGGCATGCTGGGAGTTGTAGAACATGTCTAGGTAGGTAGGTAGGTGCCTGTATCCCCATTGCCTTTACTAACACTGTGCCATTGCTTTTACAGACGGGAGTTCCCTGCCCAGCCCAGTGTGCGTGCCCTAAAGAAGCCCAGTCGTGCCCCCCGGGCATCAGCCTGGTAACGGACTCCTGCGGCTGCTGCAAAGTCTGTGCCCGCCAGTATAACCAGGACTGCGCCCTCAACCAACCCTGCGATCACATCAAGGGCTTGCACTGTGACTATGGCGCCGACCCCGCCTCTCCCGTGGGCATCTGTCGAGGTGAGCGATTTCCCAAGGTGGCACCATGTGCCCAAACCTTCCCGCTACTGGCGCCATTCATTCAGCGTGGCTAGTGGCCCACGGGAAGGTGCCATCCTGGTTTTACCCATCACACATGCTTGGCACTGGGTCGGTGGCATTGTAGTCAAGGGCACACCTGGCGAAACTTCTGTGGATAAACCAGTCGGCTCCTCCGAGGGCAATAACTGGCTGGCATGGCCCTTGGCACCGATCATTTGCCCGAACCAGGGAAGAGACTAAATAAACACTCGATCTGAGCTTGATAAGGGCCTCGGGCTCCTGTCCAATAGCATTTCCCTTTCCCAGACGTATAATACTCCATATATAGCGAATAAAGTACCCCCTATTGTAACATATAGGGATATTATAAGCCCACGAGGAGTTCCTTATAATATATAGTGAATAAAGTACCCCCTATTGTAACATATAGGGATATTATAAGCCCACGAGGAGTTCCTTATAATATATAGTGAATAAAGTGCCCCCTATTGTAACATATAGGGATATTATAAGCCCCCGAGGAGTTCCTTATAATATATAGTGAATAAAGTACCCCCTATTGTAACATATAGGGATATTATAAGCCCCCGAGGAGTTCCTTATAATATATAGCGAATAAAGTACCCCCTGTTGTACAATATAAGGATATTATAAGCCCCCGAGGAGTTCCTTATAATATATAGTGAATAAAGTGCCCCCTATTGTAACATATAGGGATATTATAAGCCCCCGAGGGGTTCCTTATAATATATAGTGAATAAAGTGCCCCCTATTGTAACATATAGGGATATTATAAGCCCCCGAGGAGTTCCTTATAATATATAGTGAATAAAGTACCCCCTGTTGTACAATATAAGGATATTATAAGCCCCCGAGGAGTTCCTTA
This sequence comes from Xenopus tropicalis, assembly GCF_000004195.4. Taxonomy (NCBI): domain Eukaryota; kingdom Metazoa; phylum Chordata; class Amphibia; order Anura; family Pipidae; genus Xenopus; species Xenopus tropicalis. The sequence continues at coordinate 2,157,261 of NC_030684.2, forward strand.
TAATATATAGTGAATAAAGTGCCCCCTATTGTAACATATAGGGATATTATAAGTCCCCGAGGGGTTCCTTATAATATATAGTGAATAAAGTGCCCCCTATTGTAACATATAGGGATATTATAAGCCCCCGAGGGGTTCCTTATAATATATAGTGAATAAAGTGCCCCCTATTGTAACATATAGGGATATTATAAGTCCCCGAGGAGTTCCTTATAATATATAGTGAATAAAGTGCCCCCTATTGTAACATATAGGGATATTATAAGCCCCCGAGGAGTTCCTTATAATATATAGTGAATAAAGTGCCCCCTATTGTAACATATAGGGATATTATAAGCCCCTGAGGAGTTCCTTATAATATATAGTGAATAAAGTGCCCCCTATTGTAACATATAGGGATATTATAAGCCCCTGAGGAGTTCCTTATAATATATAGTGAATAAAGTACCCCCTATTGTAACATATAAGGATATTATAAGTCACCGAGGAGTTCCATGACCTTCAGCCTCGGTCATGGAACTCCGAGGTGCCTTCTAATATCCTTATATTTTACAACAGGGGGTACTTTATTTATTATAATATACACGGTTCAGTGAGTCATGTGACAAATGACATCACTAAGCACTGTTTATAAGGATATAATTTACAGTTTGGCCCCATAGGGAAATGAGCAAACTAAGGATCCACTGTTTTTGGATTCGGCCGAACCCCCAAGACCAAACTGTATATTATAACTGTATCATATTCCCTATAATATTCCCTATAACTGTATCATATTCCCTATAATATTCCCTATAACTGTATCATATTCCCTATAATATTCCCTATAACTGTATAATATTCCCTATAACTGTATCATATTCCCTATAACTGTATCATATTCCCTATAATATTCCCTATAACTGTATCATATTCCCTATAATATTCCCAATAACTGTATCATATTCCCTATAATATTCCCTATAACTGTATCATATTCCCTATAATATTCCCTATAACTGTATCATATTCCCTATAATATTCCCAATAACTGTATCATATTCCCTATAATATTCCCTATAACTGTATCATATTCCCTATAACTGTATCATATTCCCTATAATATTCCCTATAACTGTATCATATTCCCTATAATATTCCCTATAACTGTATCATATTCCCTATAATATTCCCTATAATATTCCCTATAACTGTATCATATTCCCTATCATATTCCCTATAATATTCCCTATAACTGTATCATATTCCCTATAATATTCCCTATAATATTCCCTATAACTGTATCATATTCCCTATCATATTCCCTATAATATTCCCTATAACTGTATCATATTCCCTATAATATTCCCTATAATATTCCCTATAATATTCCGTGTCTTTTCCTTCCCCGGCAGCCAAGTCGGAGGGGCGGCCGTGTGAATTCTTCGGGCAGATCTACCAGAACGGGGAGAACTTCCAGCCCAACTGCAAGCACCAGTGCACCTGTATGGATGGGGTGGTGGGCTGCATGCCCCTGTGCCCCCAGGAGATGGCGCTGCCCGGCCCCGACTGCATTAACCCGAGGCTGGTGAAGGTGCCCGGGCAGTGCTGCGAGGCCTGGCAGTGCGACAGTAACCACATCCCGGAGGACTCGGGCGACACCACCGCGGGGGACAGGGAGGACCCCATCAGGTCGTCGGAAGAGATTGGGGAGCAGGCGGACATGGAGCCGGTGTCCAGCAACGAGCTGATCAGCCTCGTCAGAAACGGCTTCCGGGTGGAAAACGGTGAGTGGGTGGCGCCCATTATAGCGTTGCCGGGGGCTGTCACTTCCTGGGACTGGTCTCCCCCTACAGCCGCAATGGTAGGGCCTTACAAAGCATTTTATTGCTGGGGTTCAAGGAGGTACCAGTTCTGTGGGCAGGGGGCGCCATGGAGCACAACTCAGGGCATGGAGCCATTCTGCTATTTATATAGTCACTAAAGTACCCCCTGTGGTAACATATAAGGATTTTAGAAGGTGCCCTCGGGGTTTCATGACCTGTATAAAAGCACAAGGCTGGAACTCAGAGGGCACCTTCTAAAATCCTTATATGTTACCACAGGGGGTACTTTAGTGACTATATAAATAGCAGAATGGCTCCATGGCGCCCCCACCCGCAGAATTGGTACTTCCCTGCTCTGTAAGGCCCTACCATTACGGCTGTAGGGGGGGGGACAAGCCCCAGCTCTGTTTACCCTGTGGGGGGGGGGGGGTAATTAATGCGGTTGCCCCGGCAGAACTATTTGAGGGCCCTTAGAGCGCAGTGTTTGCATTGGGGGACCTTTGCCCTGGTATTTGTGTGCCTATTTGCCCGATGTTACTGGCAGGGTGGGGGCCCCCCGGTCACCCCTGGCGCTGGGTACAAATATGTCCCCTTGTGTTGCTGCAGGACTCGCTCCTTGGCCTCACCCGGGCCGGGCAACCTGCGCCATCCAGACTACTGACTGGTCCCACTGCTCCAAATCCTGCGACATGGGGGTCTCCAGCAGGATCACCAACGATAACCCCCAGTGTAAGCTTATGAAGGAGACGCGCTTGTGCCAAATCCGACCCTGCCGAGATCCATTTCCTACCAAACTCAAGGTAAGAACCGCACCCCGGGGATTTGCCCCCTACTGTATAGTCTCTGGGGTAATAGTTATGGGTATGCGGGTACGGCGCCAGTTATGGGTATGCGGGTACGGTGCCAGTTATGGGTATGTGGGTACGGTGCCAGTTATGGGTATGCGGGTACGGTGCCAGTTATGGGTATGCGGGTACGGTGCCAGTTATGGGTATGTGGGTACGGTGCCAGTTATGGGTATGCGGGTACGGTGCCAGTTATGGGTATGCGGGTACGGTGCCAGTTATGGGTATGTGGGTACGGCGCCAGTTATGGGTATGTGGGTACGGTGCCAGTTATGGGTATGTGGGTACGGCGCCAGTTATGGGTATGTGGGTACGGCGCCAGTTATGGGTATGTGGGTACGGTGCCAGTTATGGGTATGTGGGTACGGCGCCAGTTATGGGTATGTGGGTACGGCGCCAGTTATGGGTATGTGGGTACGGTGCCAGTTATGGGTATGCGGGTACGGTGCCAGTTATGGGTATGCGGGGTACGGCGCCAGTTATGGGTATGTGGGTACGGCGCCAGTTATGGGTATGCGGGTACGGCGCCAGAATATGGGTATGTGGGTACGGCGCCAGTTATGGGTATGCGGGTACGGCGCCAGTTATAGGTATGCGGGTACGGCGCCAGTTATGGGTATGCGGGTACGGCGCCAGTTATGGGTATGCGGGTACGGCGCCAGTTATAGGTATGCGGGTACGGCGCCAGTTATGGGTATGCGGGTACGGCGCCAGTTATGGGTATGTGGGTACGGTGCCAGTTATGGGTATGTGGGTACGGTGCCAGTTATGGGTATGCGGGTACGGTGCCAGTTATGGGTATGCGGGTACGGCGCCAGTTATGGGTATGCGGGTACGGTGCCAGTTATGGGTATGCGGGTACGGCGCCAGTTATGGGTATGCGGGTACGGCGCCAGTTATGGGTATGTGGGTACGGCGCCAGTTATAGGTATGTGGGTACGGCGCCAGTTATAGGTATGTGGGTACGGCGCCAGTTATAGGTATGCGGGTACGGCGCCAGTTATGGGTATGCGGGTACGGTGCCAGTTATGGGTATGCGGGTACGGCGCCAGTTATGGGTATGCGGGTACGGCGCCAGTTATGGGTATGTGGGTACGGCGCCAGTTATAGGTATGTGGGTACGGCGCCAGTTATAGGTATGTGGGTACGGCGCCAGTTATAGGTATGCGGGTACGGCGCCAGTTATGGGTATGCGGGTACGGCGCCAGTTATGGGTATGCGGGTACGGCGCCAGTTATGGGTATGTGGGTACGGTGCCAGTTATGGGTATGTGGGTACGGTGCCAGTTATGGGTATGCGGGTACGGCGCCAGTTATGGGTATGCGGGTACGGTGCCAGTTATGGGTATGCGGGTACGGCGCCAGTTATGGGTATGCGGGTACGGCGCCAGTTATGGGTATGTGGGTACGGCGCCAGTTATAGGTATGTGGGTACGGCGCCAGTTATAGGTATGTGGGTACGGCGCCAGTTATAGGTATGCGGGTACGGCGCCAGTTATGGGTATGCGGGTACGGCGCCAGTTATGGGTATGCGGGTACGGCGCCAGTTATGGGTATGCGGGTACGGCGCCAGTTATGGGTATGCGGGTACGGCGCCAGTTATGGGTATGCGGGTACGGCGCCAGTTATGGGTATGCGGGTACGGCGCCAGTTATGGGTATGCGGGTACGGCGCCAGTTATGGGTATGCAGGTACGGTGCCAGTTATGCCCCCCAGTCTGACCCATTGGCTAGCGGTGCCGGCGCTGGTTCTGTCCCTATAACCGACTCTCTGTTTCCGTTTCCAGACAGGAAAGAAATGCGCCCGCACCAGGAAGGCCCCACAGGCCGCGCCCCTCACCTACGCCGGCTGCGCCAGTCTGCGCCAGTACAAACCCCTGCACTGCGGCTCCTGCGCCGACGGCCGCTGCTGCACCCCTTCCAAGACGAGGACCCTGCGCGTCCGATTCCGCTGCGACGACGGCGACACCTTCCAAAAGAGCGTCATGTGGGTGCAAAAGTGCAAATGCCACCGGGACTGCCCCTACCCCAGCCAGCTCTCCTACCCCCACTACCGGCTGCACAACGACATCCACACATTCACCGACTGAGCCGCAAAGGGTTAACGGTTACGGTCAAAAGAGGGTGACCCCCCCCCTCCACTTGGACTGATCCCGGGCTCAGTGTTAGTAGCGGGAACGGGAGGGAGTCTGCCCTGAGCTTTAACACGTCGGCCATTGGATGGGCGCAGGGTAGTAAGAGAGCGGAGATGCCAGCGTAGGGCCCCGCGCCCCAACGGGGGTAGGTAGGAGAGGGGTGTACCCCCCCAAACTGACCATGGCGGCCGAGTAGCAGAGGTAACCGCGCTGCTGATTGGCCGGACAACAAGGTCCCTCGGACTTTGCAGACAGACTTGACGGTTGCGACGTCTCGACGCGTTTCACTGCAGCCTCGACAAGCTCCCGTATTGGGGAGCGGAATTGTAACGGGACAAGGATTGGGGGGTTGGGGCGCCCCCTGGATTCCACTTGAAAGAATATGAGAATATTTCCTACCCCCCCCCCCCCACTCAGCACTTTGTACAGGTACAACTACTCCTCTCTGCTTCTACATAGGGGGAGGTACTCCCTGCACTGCTGCCCGGGAGTTGTACGACCCGCCCACCTTCTTCCTATTGGTTCCTGACTGAGCTCATAGGCTCCAATAGGCTCCTGTCCATGCACTGCCCATGTAAAGCTGTATATAGTCTATAGAGATATAAATATAAGAGATATATATATTTTTTGACCCCCCCCCCGGTAGGAGTTTACGCTGTTTGTTCCTTTTTATACTCTGATTATCGTCTACTTATTTGCCTGTATTAAAGGGGAAATGTTTTTGATGAATTCTGTGTTTGCACCGGATAAACAAACCCCTGCCTCTTAAGCTTGTGTATTTGTGGCTGAATATATATATATATATACTCACAGGAGTCCGTATAGGGCACAATATGCTGAAAGATTGGGTTTGGGGGAGGAGTCTGTATATGGATTGGGTTTGGGGAGGAGTCCATATACGGATTGGGTTTGGGGAGGAGTCTATATACGGATTGGGATTGGGGGAGGAGTCCATATACGGATTGGGATTGGGGGAGGAGTCCATATACGGATTGGGTTTGGGGAGGAGTCTATATACGGATTGGGTTTGGGGAGGAGTCCGTATACGGATTGGGTTTGGGGAGGAGTCCGTATACGGATTGGGTTTGGGGGAGGAGTCCGTATACGGATTGGGTTTGGGGAGGAGTCCGTATATGGATTGGGTTTGGGGGAGGAGTCCGTATACGGATTGGGTTTGGGGAGGAGTCCGTATACGGATTGGGTTTGGGGAGGAGTCCGTATACGGATTGGGTTTGGGGGGAGGAGTCTGTATACGGATTGGATTCGGGGGGTCTCCTCTCTCCCAAAGGCAGTGTAAAGGGGAAGTTCACCTTTGAATAAACATTTAATATCATGTAGACATTGATAGTCTGAGATCATTTGCAATTGGTCTTTATTTTTTGCTTTTTCAGTTATTTAGCTTTTTGTTCAGCAGCTCTCCCTTTGGTATTTTAGCAGCTATCTGGTTGCTAGGGTCTTGTTTACCTTAGCAACCAGGGAGTGGTTTGGATGAGAGACAGGTATATGAATAGGGGAGGGACTGAATAGAAAGATAAGGAATAAAAAGTAACAATAACAATAAAACTGGAGCCTCACAGAGCAATAGGGTTTGGCTGCCGGGGTCAGTTACCCTGTTGCTTGGGCTCAAATTACCTTAGCAACCAGGGAATAGTTTGGATGAGAGGCTGGTATATGAATAGGGGAGGGGCTGAATAGAAAGATAAGGAATAAAAAGTAACAATAACAATAAAACTGGAGCCTCACAGAGCAATAGGGTTTGGCTGCCGGGGTCAGTGACCCCCATTTGAAAGCTGCAAAGAGTCAGAAGGAGAAGGGAAATAACTCAAAAACTATAACATATAAATAATGAAGACCAATTGAAAAGTTGCTGGGAAATCTTTGAAAGCTCAACAGCCCCCCCTTTCCAAATACAGTACTCTGGGGGGGCTGCCTCTTTTTCCTAAATGCCCCCCAGGTCCCACACACACAGGCATTGGGGGGGGGGGCAATGAATCTGCCCTTGTTCCAGCCGCAGAGGGTCAGTGTGGGAAGGGGAAGGTCGGGGAAGGTTCTGGAATGCCCAGAATTTGGTAGGAACATGAGATGTTTGTATTAGGGACATGGCTGGGGGGGCACGCAGGTGGGGCCCCCACTGTATCCGGCAGCTCCGAGTGTGGGACCCAAACAGAACCGCCAGTCCTTATACTGGGTTTCCCCTTCATAGGGATAATAAACCCCACCGGTAACCCCCCCCCAGCTATTGGCTGAGTATTCCGTGCCCCCCAGCTATTGGCTGAGTATTCCCTGCCCCCCAGCTATTGGCTGAGTATTCCGTGCCCCCCAGCTATTGGCTGAGTATTCCGTGCCCCCCAGCTATTGGCTGAGTATTCCCTGCCCCCCAGCTATTGGCTGATTATTCCGTGGGCCACTGGGTGCCAACACTCACTCTCTATGAGAATAAGGCACAGACTATTGGCAGGGTGGCTACATGGGCCCTTGGGCTACTGGCCTATGGAGTAAAGCGCTGATCAGTGACCACTTGCCCTTTAGAATTATCTATAAGTGCCGGGGGCTTAGCAAGATGAGGAGCAATAATGGGTTAATAATACATGTGGCCCTTCCTATGGGTTTATTAGCCACGTCCCAGAATTATTTGCCCCAACGACCCTGTTTGCCCCGGGTGGGAAACTCTAATGGGAAGGAACGTTGGGAACGAGAGAGTTGTTGCTACGTGACCTTTGCTCTTTGTCAGCCAATAAGATGGGGCGACGAGGGGGGGGTTTGTTTGCCTTGTCTCACTGCTCCCTTGACCTTCGCTGACTCTCCAATTCATACTTGGCCTGTGACCTTTCTCTCTGTGCTGCTAAGGAGCCCACTCACCCCCCAGTGCATACATGCTGGAGAATTACATGGGGGCGAGGGTTAAGGAAACGGACTGAGGAGGCAACTGGCAGCTGCTACTGGTCACGTCCCATTCCCAGGCCAAACTCAGCACTTCCGTGACCCCTAACATAGCCTGGAACCCCCAACATAGCCTGGAACCCCCAACATAGCCTGGAACCCCCAACATAGCCTGGAACCCTCAGCATTGCCTGGAACCCTCAGCATTGCCTGGAACCCCCAACATAGCCTGGAACCCCCAACATAGCCTGGAACCCTCAGCATTGCCTGGAACCCTCAGCATTGCCTGGAACCCTCAGCATTGCATGGAACCCCCAACATAGCCTGGAACCCTCAGCATTGCCTGGAACCCCCAACATAGCCTGGAACCCTCAGCATTGCCTGGAACCCCCAACATAGCCTGGAACCCCCAACATAGCCTGGAACCCCCAACATAGCCTGGAACCCTCAGCATTGCCTGGAACCCTCAGCATTGGACCCAATAGCGAACCCTCTAGCATTGCTGGAACCTCACATCATGGACCCCACATAGCCTGGAACCCCCAACATAGCCTGGAACCCTCAGCATTGCCTGGAACCTATGGGCAAGATGGAGGCAGTAGGGCAAGATGGGGACAGTAGGGCAAGATGGAGACAGTAGGGCAAGATGGAGACAGTAGGGCAAGATGGAGACAGTAGGACAAGATGGAGACAGTAGGGCAAGATGGGGACAGTAGGGCAAGATGGGGACAGTAGGGCAAGATGGGACAGTAGGGCAAGATGGAGACAGTAGGACAAGATGGAGACAGTAGGGCATGATGGAGACAATAGGGCAAGATGGGGCAGTAGGGCAAGATGGAGACAGTAGGAACAAGATGGAGACAGTAGGGCAAGATGGAGACAGTAGGACAAGATGGAGACAGTAGGGCAAGATGGGACAGTAGGGCAAGATGGGGACAGTAGGGCAAGATGGGGACAGTAGGACAAGATGGAGACAGTAGGGCAAGATGGCGGCAGTAGGGCAAGATGGGGACAGTAGGACAAGATGGAGACAGTAGGGCAAGATGGAGACAGTAGGGCAAGATGGGGACAGTAGGGCAAGATGGAGACAGTAGGGCAAGATGGGGACAGTAGGGCAAGATGGGGACAGTAGGGCAAGATGGAGACAGTAGGGCAAGATGGGGACAGTAGGGCAAGATGGAGACAGTAGGGCAAGATGGGGACAGTAGGGCAAGATGGAGAAGGTAGGGCAAGATGGGGACAGTAGGGCAAGATGGAGACAGTAGGGCAAGATGGGGACAGTAGGGCAAGATGGGGACAGTAGGGCAAGATGGAGACAGTAGGGCAAGATGGGGACAGTAGGGCAAGATGGAGACAGTAGGGCAAGATGGGGACAGTAGGGCAAGATGGAGAAGGTAGGGCAAGATGGGGACAGTAGGGCAAGATGGAGACAGTAGGGCAAGATGGGGACAGTAGGGCAAGATGGGGACAGTAGGGCAAGATGGAGACAGTAGGGCAAGATGGGGACAGTAGGGCAAGATGGGGACAGTAGGGCAGGATGGGGACAGTAGGGCAAGATGGAGACAGTAGGGCAAGATGGAGACAGTAGGGCAAGATGGAGACAGTAGGACAAGATGGAGACAGTAGGGCAAGATGGCGGCAGTAGGGCAAGATGGGGACAGTAGGACAAGATGGGGACAGTAGGACAAGATGGAGACAGTAGGGCAAGATGGAGACAGTAGGGCAAGATGGGGACAGTAGGGCAAGATGGAGACAGTAGGGCAAGATGGGGACAGTAGGGCAAGATGGAGACAGTAGGGCAAGATGGGGACAGTAGGGCAAGATGGAGACAGTAGGGCAAGATGGAGACAGTAGGGCAAGATGGAGACAGTAGGGCAAGATGGGGACAGTAGGGCAAGATGGAGACAGTAGGACAAGATGGAGACAGTAGGGCAAGATGGGGACAGTAGGGCAAGATGGAGACAGTAGGGCAAGATGGGGACAGTAGGGCAAGATGGAGACAGTAGGACAAGATGGGGACAGTAGGGCAAGATGGAGACAGTAGGACAAGATGGGGACAGTAGGGCAAGATGGAGACAGTAGGGCAAGATGGAGACAGTAGGGCAAGATGGAGACAGTAGGGCAAGATGGGGACAGTAGGGCAAGATGGGGACAGTAGGACAAGATGGAGACAGTAGGACAAGATGGAGACAGTAGGACAAGATGGGGACAGTAGGACAAGATGGAGACAGTAGGGCAAGATGGCGGCAGTAGGGCAAGATGGAGACAGTAGGGCAAGATGGAGGCAGTAGGGCAAGATGGAGACAGTAGGGCAAGATGGAGACAGTAGGGCAAGATGGAGGCAGTAGGGCAAGATGGAGACAGTAGGACAAGATGGAGACAGTAGGGCAAGATGGGGACAGTAGGACAAGATAGAGACAGTAGGGACAAGATGGAGACAGTAGGGCAAGATGGAGACAGTAGGGCAAGATGGGGACAGTAGGGCAAGATGGGGACAGTAGGACAAGATAGAGACAGTAGGACAAGATGGGGACAGTAGGGCAAGATGGGGACAGTAGGGCAAGATGGGGACAGTAGGACAAGATAGAGACAGTAGGACAAGATGGGGACAGTAGGGCAAGATGGGGACAGTAGGACAAGATAGAGACAGTAGGGACAAGATGGAGACAGTAGGACAAGATGGAGACAGTAGGGCAAGATGGAGACAGTAGGGCAAGATGGGGACAGTAGGACAAGATAGAGACAGTAGGACAAGATGGGGACAGTAGGGCAAGATGGAGACAGTAGGGACAAGATGGAGACAGTAGGGCAAGATGGAGACAGTAGGGACAAGATGGAGACAGTAGGGCAAGATGGAGACAGTAGGGACAAGATGGAGACAGTAGGGACAAGATGGAGACAGTAGGGACAAGATGGAGACAGTAGGACAAGATGGGGACAGTAGGGCAAGATGGAGACAGTAGGGCAAGACGGAGACAGTAGGGCAAGATGGGGACAGTAGGGCAAGATGGAGACAGTAGGACAAGATGGAGACAGTAGGGCAAGATGGAGACAGTAGGGACAAGATGGAGACAGTAGGGCAAGATGGAGACAGTAGGACAAGATGGGGACAGTAGGGCAAGATGGGGACAGTAGGGCAAGATGGAGACAGTAGGGCAAGATGGAGACAGTAGGGCAAGATGGAGACAGTAGGGCAAGATGGAGACAGTAGGGACAAGATGGAGACAGTAGGGCAAGATGGAGACAGTAGGACAAGATGGGGACAGTAGGGCAAGATGGAGACAGTAGGGCAAGATGGAGACAGTAGGGCAAGATGGGGACAGTAGGGCAAGATGGAGACAGTAGGGCAAGATGGGGACAGTAGGGCAAGATGGAGACAGTAGGGCAAGATGGAGACAGTAGGGCAAGATGGAGACAGTAGGACAAGATGGAGACAGTAGGGCAAGATGGAGACAGTAGGGACAAGATGGAGACAGTAGGGCAAGATGGAGACAGTAGGACAAGATGGGGACAGTAGGGCAAGATGGAGACAGTAGGGCAAGATGGAGACAGTAGGGCAAGATGGAGACAGTAGGGCAAGATGGGGACAGTAGGGCAAGATGGGGACAGTAGGACAAGATGGAGACAGTAGGACAAGATGGAGACAGTAGGGCAAGATGGAGACAGTAGGGCAAGATGGGGACAGTAGGACAAGATGGAGACAGTAGGGCAAGATGGCGGCAGTAGGGCAAGATGGAGACAGTAGGGCAAGATGGAGGCAGTAGGGCAAGATGGAGACAGTAGGGCAAGATGGAGACAGTAGGGCAAGATGGAGGCAGTAGGGCAAGATGGAGACAGTAGGACAAGATGGAGACAGTAGGGCAAGATGGGGACAGTAGGACAAGATAGAGACAGTAGGGACAAGATGGAGACAGTAGGGCAAGATGGAGACAGTAGGGCAAGATGGGGACAGTAGGGCAAGATGGGGACAGTAGGACAAGATAGAGACAGTAGGACAAGATGGGGACAGTAGGGCAAGATGGGGACAGTAGGGCAAGATGGGGACAGTAGGACAAGATAGAGACAGTAGGACAAGATGGGGACAGTAGGGCAAGATGGGGACAGTAGGACAAGATAGAGACAGTAGGGACAAGATGGAGACAGTAGGACAAGATGGAGACAGTAGGGCAAGATGGGGACAGTAGGGCAAGATGGGGACAGTAGGACAAGATAGAGACAGTAGGACAAGATGGGGACAGTAGGGCAAGATGGGGACAGTAGGGCAAGATGGAGACAGTAGGGACAAGATGGAGACAGTAGGGCAAGATGGAGACAGTAGGGACAAGATGGAGACAGTAGGGCAAGATGGAGACAGTAGGGACAAGATGGAGACAGTAGGGACAAGATGGAGACAGTAGGGACAAGATGGAGACAGTAGGACAAGATGGGGACAGTAGGGCAAGATGGAGACAGTAGGGCAAGACGGAGACAGTAGGGCAAGATGGGGACAGTAGGGCAAGATGGAGACAGTAGGACAAGATGGAGACAGTAGGGCAAGATGGAGACAGTAGGACAGATGGAGACAGTAGGGCAAGATGGAGACAGTAGGACAAGATGGGGACAGTAGGGCAAGATGGGGACAGTAGGGCAAGATGGAGACAGTAGGGGCAAGATGGAGACAGTAGGGCAAGATGGAGACAGTAGGGCAAGATGGAGACAGTAGGGACAAGATGGAGACAGTAGGGCAAGATGGAGACAGTAGGACAAGATGGGGACAGTAGGGCAAGATGGAGACAGTAGGGCAAGATGGGGACAGTAGGGCAAGATGGAGACAGTAGGGCAAGATGGAGACAGTAGGACAAGATGGAGACAGTAGGGCAAGATGGAGACAGTAGGGACAAGATGGAGACAGTAGGGCAAGATGGAGACAGTAGGACAAGATGGGGACAGTAGGGCAAGATGGAGAAAGTAGGGCAAGATGGAGACAGTAGGGCAAGATGGGGACAGTAGGGCAAGATGGAGACAGTAGGGCAAGATGGAGACAGTAGGGCAAGATGGAGACAGTAGGCAAGATGGAACGTAGGGCAAGATGGGGACAGTAGGGCAAGATGGGGACAGTAGGGCAAGATGGAGACAGTAGGGCAAGATGGAAGACAGTAGGGCAAGATGGGGACAGTAGGGCAAGATGGAGAACAGTAGGGCAAGATGGAGACAGTAAGGGCAGATGGGGACAGTAGGGCAAGATGGAGACAGTAGGGCAAGATGGAGACAGTAGGACAAGATGGGGACAGTAGGGCAAGATGGGGACAGTAGGGCAAGATGGGGACAGTAGGGCAAGATGGAGACAGTAGGGCAAGATGGAGACAGTAGGGCAAGATGGAGACAGTAGGGCAAGATGGAGACAGTAGGACAAGATGGAGACAGTAGGGCAAGAAGGAGACAGTAGGGCAAGATGGGGACAGTAGAGCAAGATGGAGACAGTAGGGCAAGATGGAGACAGTAGGGCAAGATGGAGACAGTAGGGCAAGATGGAGACAGTAGGGCAAGATGGGGACAGTAGAGCAAGATGGAGACAGTAGGGCAAGATGGAGACAGTAGGGCAAGATGGAGACAGTAGGGCAAGATGGGGACAGTAGGGCAAGATGGGAGACAGTAGGGCAAGATGGAGACAGTAGGGCAAGATGGAGACAGTAGGGCAAGATGGAGACAGTAGGGCAAGATGGGGACAGTAGGACAAGATGGAGACAGTAGGGCAAGATGGGGACAGTAGGACAAGATGGAGACAGTAGGGCAAGATGGAGACAGTAGGGCAAGATGGAGACAGTAGGACAAGATGGAGACAGTAGGACAAGATGGAGACAGTAGGGCAAGATGGAGACAGTAGGGCAAGATGGAGACAGTAGGGCAAGATGGAGACAGATCGTTATAGTCCTTTTGATAAATACCCATCATGCCCGGGGCGGGTACCAGTGAATACAGATAAGGAAGGAGTGCCTTTGGGCCCCTCACTGCTTATCCCCCCCCCCTGTATAGGAGTCTAGATCCCCCAGTTCTGCTCCATAACTCTCCTATTGTTGCCCCCCCAGGCCCCGCCCCATACAGTATATATATATATCACCCAATCACTCATCAGCTGGGATTGGCTTCCCCTCCCCTACAGCAAGAATGGAATGTTCTATATTTATAACACCCCCCCCCCCCCCCCCCGCCCAGTGGACTCTTCCCTAATGACAGAAGCTCATTAAATAATTACACAAAACAAAGTCTGAGTGAAGGAACCTCCCCCCACCCCCCCCGGCTCCTACGATTGGTTGAGCCCGAGACTGATTGGCAGGAGGCTGTTTAACTTGCCCTTTAATATCCCAATTGGTAGAGGCCTCTGGGCTCAAAAACATAGGGGGTCCCCTTGGCCTGAGGGGGGGGGCAAATATATTGGTTATTGGTCGAATGAGAAGAACTGGGGGCCCTTCCGCTGCTAAACTACAACTCCCAGAATGCTTTGCCAATCTGCGCTGTAATAATGGCAGTTACTAATCTTGCAACTACAACTCCCAGAATTCTCTATCAACCTTCAGCCTCTCTGCCTGGTGTATGGGGCAGGATTGAGGCCCAGATGTGGGGGGGCCACTAGTCTAGGGGGGGCAGATTATATCTGCGACTATGACGTTGCGCTTCCCCTTTAAAAGCAACGATGTATGGAAAACACAGGGTTCGGGGTTCCCTATAGTCGCATCAGGGCGCAGGCTGGCACTTAGGGTTGATGCCAATGTTATTAATATGTTTGTTCCTGGTTGCTAAGTTTGCTGTCCTTAGCAACCAGGCTGCTGCATGTCTGTCTGATTGGTTCATTATTCTTATTACCAAGGGGCTCATTTACTAACAGAGGGGCCGTATCCATGGTGACGATTGAGCAGTCGGTGTATAAATAAGCCCCTGCCGAGGGGGGGGTGATTCATGGATACGGGGTCTGCGCTGGGGGCGGGGCTCCGTCTCCGGAATATTTCCATGTGTTTCTGGGATCTATGGAATGTATAAATGTTTGGGGGTTTCTAGGGCGGCGGCTCCGGGGGCGTCCCATACGGTTTCCCTGCGCTTAGTTACCCCCCCCGGTAACCTAAACCCAAACACTGGGGGGGGCCCAAACCCACCCCAGCTACAGCTGCACCCTTGTACATTTCCTTTCCAATCCTGTTGCTAGGGCTCATGGCCATAGCAACCAGGAGTAACATACAGCGCTGCTGTCTCGCTACTGGGAGCCCTGGGGCAACTGGGGGCCTAAACCATAGAAATGCCCTGGGGCCCCCCCCCGCCATAGAAATTCACCATGCCTAGGTACAAAATATCTGGATCGACTCGCCACGCCTGGATAGGGAATATCTAGATCGACTCGCCACGCCTGGATAGGGAATATCTAGATCGACTCGCCACGCCTGGATAGGGAACATCTGGATCGACTCGCCACGCCTGGATAGGGAACATCTAGATCGACTCGCCACGCCTGGATAGGGAACATCTAGATCGACTCGCCACGCCTGGATAGGGAACATCTAGATCGACTCGCCACGCCTGGATAGGGAATATCTAGATCGACTCCCCACGCCTGGATAGGGAATATCTAGATCGACTCGCCACGCCTGGATAGGGAATATCTAGATCGACTCGCCACGCCTGGATAGGGAATATCTAGATCGACTCGCCACGCCTGGATAGGGAATATCTAGATCGACTCGCCACGCCTGGATAGGGAATATCTAGATCGACTCGCCACGCCTGGATAGGGAATATCTAGATCGATTCGCCACGCCTGGATAGGGAATATCTAGATCGACTCATCTGGATCGACTCGCCACGCCTGGATAGGGAACATCTGGATCGACTCGCCACGCCTGGATAGGGAACATCTGGATCGACTCGCCACGCCTGGATAGGGAACATCTGGATCGACTCGCCACGCCTGGATAGGGAACATCTGGATCGACTCGCCACGCCTGGATAGGGAACATCTGGATCGACTCGCCACGCCTGGATAGGGAATATCTGGATCGACTCGCCACGCCTGGATAGGGAATACCTGGATCGACTCGCCACGCCTGGATAGGGAATATCTAGATTGAGTCGCCACACCTGGATAGGGAATATCTGGATCGATTTGCCACGCCTGGATAGAGAACATCTGGAACGACTCGCCACGCCTGGATAGGGAACATCTGGATTGACTCGCCACGCCTGGATAGGAATATCTAGATCGACTCCCCATGCCTGGATAGGGAGCATCTAGATCGACTCGCCACGCCTGGATAGGGAATATCGAGATCGACTCGCAACGCCTGGATAGGGAATATCGAGATCGAGTCACACGCCTGGATAGGGAATATCTAGATCGACTCGCCACGCCTGGATAGGGAATATCGAGATCGACTCGCCACACCTGGATAGGGAACATCTGGATCGACTCGCCACGCCTGGATAGGGAACATCTGGATCGACTCGCCATGCCTGGATAGGGAACATCTAGATCGACTCGCCACGCCTGGATAGGGAACATCTAGATCGACTCGCCGCACCTGGATAAGGAATATCTAGATCGACTCGCCACGCCTGGATAGGGAACATCTAGATCGACTCGCCGCACCTCGATAAGGAATATCTAGATCGACTCACCACGCCTGGATAGGGAACATCTGGATCGACTCGCCACGCCTGGATAGGGAACATCTGGATTGACTCGCCATGCCTGGATAGAGAACATTTAGATCGACTCGCCACACCTGGATAAGGAATATCTAGATCGACTCGCCACGCCTGGATAGGGAACATCTGGATCGACTCGCCATGCCTGGATAGGGAACATCTAGATCGACTAGCCACACCTGGATAAGGAATATCTAGATCGACTCACCACGCCTGGATAGGGAATATCTAGATCGACTCGCCATGCCTGGATAGGGAACATCTAGATCGACTCGCCACACCTGGATAAGGAATATCTAGATCGACTCACCACGCCTGGATAGGGAACATCTGGATCGACTCACCACGCCTGGATAGGGAACATCTAGATCGACTCGCCATGCCTGGATAGGGAACATCTAGATCGACTCGCCACGCCTGGATAGGGAACATCTGGATCGACTCGCCACGCCTGGATAGGGAACATCTGGATCGACTCGCCACGCCTGGATAGGGAACATCTGGATCGACTCGCCACGCCTGGATAGGGAACATCTGGATCGACTCGCCACGCCTGGATATGGGAACATCTGGATCCACTCGCCACGCCTGGATAGGGAACATCTGGATCGACTCGCCACGCCTGGATAGGGAATATCTGGATCGACTCGCCACGCCTGGATAGGGAATACCTGGATCGACTCGCCACGCCTGGATAGGGAATATCTAGATTGAGTCGCCACACCTGGATAGGGAATATCTGGATCGATTTGCCACGCCCTGGATAGAGAACATCTGGAACGACTCGCCACGCCTGGATAGGGAACATCTGGATTGACTCGCCACGCCTGGATAGAATATCTAGATCGACTCCCCATGCCTGGATAGGGAGCATCTAGATCGACTCGCCACGCCTGGATAGGGAATATCGAGATCGACTCGCCACGCCTGGATAGGGAATATCGAGATCGAGTCACACGCCTGGATAGGGAATATCTAGATCGACTCGCCACGCCTGGATAGGGAATATCGAGATCGACTCGCCACACCTGGATAGGGAACATCTGGATCGACTCGCCACGCCTGGTAGGGAACATCTGATCGACTCGCCATGCTGGATAGGGAACATCTAGATCGACTCGCCACGCCTGGTAGGGAACATCTAGATCGACTCGCCGCACCTGGATAAGGAATATCTAGATCGACTCGCCACGCCTGGATAGGGAACATCTAGATCGACTCGCCGCACCTCGATAAGGAATATCTAGATCGACTCACCACGCCTGGATAGGGAACATCTGGATCGACTCGCCACGCCTGGATAGGGAACATCTGGATTGACTCGCCATGCCTGGATAGAGAACATTTAGATCGACTCGCCACACCTGGATAAGGAATATCTAGATCGACTCGCCACGCCTGGATAGGGAACATCTGGATCGACTCGCCATGCCTGGATAGGGAACATCTAGATCGACTCACCACGCCTGGATAGGGAATATCTAGATCGACTCACCACGCCTGGATAGGGAATATCTAGATCGACTCGCCATGCCTGGATAGGGAACATCTAGATCGACTCGCCACACCTGGATAGGGAACATCTGGATCGACTCACCACGCCTGGATAAGGAATATCTAGATCGACTCACCACGCCTGGATAGGGAATATCTAGATCGACTCGCCATGCCTGGATAGGGAACATCTAGATCGACTCGCCACACCTGGATAGGGAACATCTGGATCGACTCACCACGCCTGGATAAGGAATATCTAGATCGACTCACCACGCCTGGATAGGAATATCTAGATCGACTCGCCATGCCTGGATAGGCGAACATCTAGATCGACTCGCCACACCTGGATAGGGAACATCTGGATCGACTCACCACGCCTGGATAAGGAATATCTAGATCGACTCACCACGCCTGGATAGGGAATATCTAGATCGACTCGCCATGCCTGGATAGGGAACATCTAGATCGACTCGCCACACCTGGATAGGGAACATCTGGATCGACTCACCACGCCTGGATAAGGAATATCTAGATCGACTCACCACGCCTGGATAGGGAATATCTAGATCGACTCGCCATGCCTGGATAGGGAACATCTAGATCGACTCGCCACACCTGGATAGAAC